>NC_052157.1:65978617-66212352 GCF_902713615.1 Scyliorhinus canicula
TATGAGCACAAGAAATCAGTGTTACAGCAATTAATGTGTGAGTTAGGAATGAGAAATGCAGTCATAGAAAAATATTTACACTTGGCGTAGCAGCAATTTTGGGAGACCACCCGGTCTTGTGTGGGGTAAATGAGACTGAAATCATGGCAGCAAAGCTATGGACATATTAGGATTGATGGTTAATGAAAACCTAGGAACCAAAGAGAAAATTGATTTGTTGAATCAGATTAAGAAGTGTCTGGAAGTTTTGGTGGTGGGACTGAGATAGGCAGCATTGCTAAAGTGGAAGTGAACAACATCGATGATAGAATTTGACATGAGACATGAATCCCCAAGACTGGAGAAACACCTTGTTTGAGTCAAGGAGAATAGTATGTTGAAGCGACCAATGCTTGTCCAATGCAATGGACTGACGGTTCTGATGAGTAAAAACAACAACTGGACTTCAAAGGCTTCTCGTTGCAGTGGATGAAACAATCTACTGATGTCTACCAGCCTTGTTGAGGGCATTCTGCAAACAGCAGGGCATTGCCGATCATTCATCTCTATGAGCACAGAAAGGATTGACTCCAGACACATTGATCACAGCGTCTAATCACACCCTGACCACTCAAACCATAAATTGTCTGAGAGGCTCTTCAACACTGATCGCTCAAATCATGGGCATTTATTGACTGGCTGCTCACTTACCCCACACTGTGCATGGCCCCTTCACTGACTAGATCTACATATAATATGCGGAAACCTTAGAACCATATAATTTCTAGTGCAGAAGGAGGCCATTCGGCCCATCAAGACTGCACTGACACTCTGAAAAAACACTCCACCCCCTCACACCAAATCCCCCCCGCTACCTCCTCCTCGCACATCAAATCCCCCGCCACCTCCACCTCGCACCCCCAACTCGAACTCCTTTCAGCGAGACCGTGCCGTTTTCCCGAGTCTGCCGCTTTCCCTCCTCCAGCTGGAAGCCTCCCGCCAAAACACCAGCCTTCCATTGGTTAGAAGTCAGTTGAGCCGCCTTAAAATGACGCAACCCCCGCCCCCCGGGTTGATTAGTAGTTTAAACTGTCAATCATTGCCTTTGCCGCCGCCCCTCTCGCGGCATGACAGGTGTTCGGGATGTCCGTTTGGCGAATGAAGCGACCGTTATGTTAATAAGGTGACCGGTGGGATATCCGTCAGCGATTTGGGTGACTGGCATCAAGACCAGCCAATAGAAACCCAGCCGTGCTAATGACGTAATTCGGAGGTGTGACGTATTGGGATTTCAGCCAGTAGGGGAGTAAAAGCGCTGTCGGTGGGCGGGACCGAAAGATCGGAGGGGAAAGGAGGCGAATTTCACCCCAGCGACTCCGACCGATGGTCAAAATTCGGACTCGAAACGTCAAATATGGTTTTATCCCCTCCACAGCTTTTGCAAGAGCCGCTGAACATTTCCAGCATTTTCTGCTGGCAGTTCATTCCAGCGCCTCTGGAGGGTGCGGAGCGGCACAGATGAGGTCCGCAATCCCCATCACAGAGTTATCGTCCGAGGATGGGACAGGGAGTCGGTCGGATGGCGATGCTGGGGTGCGTTCTATCGAAAGGTGTGCAGTATAGATTTACCAGAATGATAACTGGATTCCAAGGGTTTAATTACAAGAAAATATTAGGGCAACAATATAAATGATCATTTGGAATGGAAAACAAAGGACATAGCTACCCTGCCTCCACTGTTCCCTGGGTTTGAAAATTCTGAAAAGTTAACATGTTTTAAGAGAAGGAATTCCTCTTCCTCCCATGAGGACAATCTCTCAGTCTCTATCCTGTCAAACTTATTAAATGTTAGAACAAAATCTCACCTGCTTCTAAACACTTGTTTAGCATACACCTGCCAGTGGAAACTGTTGCACCCTATCTGCTCCATCAAAATGTTGAAATTTCTATTTAAATGTTTAAATCCCCTGCCCCCTAACTTTCTCTGATCTCGGAAAACACTGGTTGTGTTTCTGTCACCGGCTCCAAACTTTGTTAAGCGGAGTTTTCAACGATAAAACCGAGCCTTCGATAGAACATAGAACATAGAACGATACAGCGCAGTACAGGCCCTTCGGCCCTCGATGTTGCACCGACATGGAAAAAAAAACTAAAGGCCATCTAACCTACACTATGCCCTTATCATCCATATGCTTATCCAATAAATTTTAAATGCCCTCAATGTTGGCGAGTTCACTACTGTTGCAGGTAGGGCATTCCACGGCCTCACCACTCTTTGCGTAAAAAACCCACCTCTGACCTCTGTCCTATATCTATTACCCCTCAATTTAAGGCTATGTCCCCTCGTGCTAGCCACCTCCATCCGCGGGAGAAGGCTATCGCTGTCCACCCTATCTAACCCTCTGATCATTTTGTATGCCTCTATTAAGTCACCTCTTAACCTTCTTCTCTCTAACGAAAACAACCTCAAGTCCATCAGCCTTTCCTCATAAGATTTTCCCTCCATACCAGGCAACATCCTGGTAAATCTCCTCTGCACCCGTTCCAAAGCTTCCACGTCCTTCCTATAATGAGGCGACCAGAACTGTACGCAATACTCCAAATGCGGCCGTACCAGAGTTTGGTACAGCTGCATCATGACCTCATGGCTCCGGAACTCAATCCCTCTACCAATAAAGGCCAACACACCATAGGCCTTCTTCACAACCCTATCAACCTGGGTGGCAACTTTCAGGGATCTATGTACATGGACACCGAGATCCCTCTGCTCATCCACACTACCAAGAATTTTACCATTAGCCAAATATTCCGCATTCCTGTTATTCTTTCCAAAGTGAATCACCTCACACTTCTCCACATTAAACTCCATTTGCCACCTCTCAGCCCAGCTCTGCAGCTTATCTATGTCCCTCTGTAACCTGCAACATCCTTCCGCACTGTCTACAACTCCACCGACTTTAGTGTCGTCTGCAAATTTACTCACCCATCCTTCTGCGCCCTCCTCTAGGTCATTTATAAAAATGACAAACAGCAACGGCCCCAGAACAGATCCTTGTGGTACGCCACTCGTAACTGAACTCCATTCTGAACATTTCCCATCAACTACCACTCTCTGTCTTCTTTCAACTAGCCAATTTCTGATCCACATCTCTAAATCACCCTCAATCCCCAGCCTCCGTATTTTCTGCAATAGCCGACCGTGGGGAACCTTATCAAACGCTTTACTAAAATCCATATACACCACATCAACTGCTCTACCCTCGTCTACCTGTTCAGTCACCTTCTCAAGAACTCGATAAGGTTTGTGAGGCATGACCTACCCTTCACAAAACCATGCTGACTATCCCTAATCATATTATTCCTATCTAGATGATTATAAATCGTATCTTTATAATCCTCTCCAAGACTTTACCCACCACAGACGTTAGGCTCACCGGCCTATAGTTACCGGGGTTATCTCTACTCCCCTTCTTGAACAAAGGGACCACATTTGCTATCCTCCAGTCCTCTGGCACTATTCCTGTAGCCAATGATGACCTAAAAATCAAAGCCAAAGGCTCAGCAATCTCTTCCCTGGCTTCCCAGAGAATCCTAGGATAAATCCCATCCGGCCCCGGGGACTTATCTATTTTCACCTTGTCCAGAATTGCCAACACTTCTTCCCTACGCACCTCAATGCCATCTATTCTAATAGCCTGGGTCTCAGCATTCTCCTCCACAATATTATCTTTTTCTTGAGTGAATACTGACGAAAAGTATTCATTTAGTATCTCGCTTATCTCCTCAGCCTCCACACACAACTTCCCACCACTGTCCTTGACTGGCCCTACTCTTACCCTAGTCATTCTTTTATTCCTGACATACCTATAGAAAGCTTTTGGGTTTTCCTTGATCCTACCTGCCAAAGACTTCTCATGTCCCCTCCTTGCTCGTCTCAGCTCTCTCTTTAGATCCTTCCTCGCTTCCTTGTAACTATCAAGCGCCCCAACTGAAACTTCACGCCTCATCTTCACATAGGCCTCCTTCTTCCTCTTAACAAGAGATTCCACTTCTTTGGTAAACCACGGTTCCCTCGCTCGACCCCTTCCTCCCTGCCTGACTGGTACGTACTTATCAAGAACATGCAATAGCTGTTCCTTGAACAAGCTCCACATATCCAGTGTGCCCAACCCTTGCAGCCTACTTCTCCAACCAACACATCCTAAGTCATGTCTAATGGCATCATAATTGCCCTTCCCCCAGCTATAACTCTTGCTCTGCGGGGTATACTTATCCCTTTCCATCACTAACGTAAAGGTCACCGAATTGTGGTCACTGTCTCCAAAGTGTTCACCTACCTCCAGATCTAACACCTGGCCTGGTTCATTACCCAAAACCAAATCCAAAGTGGCCTCACCTCTTGTTGGCCTGTCAACATATTGTGTCAGAAAACCCTCCTGCACACATTGTACAAAGAACGACCCATCCAATGTACTCGAACTATATCTTTTCCAGTCAATATTAGGAAAGTTAAAGTCTCCCATAACAACTACCCTGTTACTTTCGCTCTTTTCCAGAATCATCTTCGCCATCCTTTCCTCTACATCTCTAGAACTATTAGGTGGCCTATAGAAAACTCCCAACAGGGTGACCTCTCCTTTCCTGTTTCTAACCTCAGCCCATACTACCTCGGAAGAAGAGTCCCCATCTTGTATCCTTTCTACCACCGTAATACTGTCCTTGACTAGCAGCGCCACACCTCCCCCTCTTTTGCCCCCTTCTCTGACCTTACTAAAGCACCTAAACCCCGGAACCTGCAACAACCATTCCTGTCCCTGCTCTATCCATGTCTCTGAAATGGCCACAACATCGAAGTCCCAGGTACCAACCCATGCTGCCAGTTCCCCTACCTTATTTCGTATACTCCTGGCATTGAAATAGACACACTTCAAACCACAGACCTGAACACTGCCGCCCTCCTGCGAAGTCAAAACTGTGCTCCTGACCTCTCTACTCTCAATCTCTCGCACCCCAAAACTACAATCCAGGTTCCCATGCCCCTGCTGAATTAGTTTAAACCCCCCCAAAGAGTACTAACAAATCTCCCCCCCAGGATATTGGTGCCCCTCAGGTTCAGATGTAGACCATCCTGTCTATAGAGGTCCCACCTTCCCCAGAAAGAGCCCCAGTTATCCAGAAATCTGAATCCCTCCCGCCTGCACCATCCCTGTAGCCACGTGTTTAATTGCTCTCTCTCCCTATTCCTCATCTCACTATCACGTGGCACGGGCAACAACCCAGAGATAACAACTCTGTTTGTTCTCGCTCTGAGCTTCCATCCTAGCTCCCTAAAGGCCTGCCTGACATCCTTGTCCCCTTTCCTACCTATGTCGTTAGTGCCAATGTGGACTACGACTTGGGGCTGCTCCCCCTCCCCCTTAAGGACCCGGAAAACACGATCCGAGACATCACGTACCCTTGCACCTGGGAGGCAACATACCAAACGTGAGTCTCTCTCGCTCCCACAAAATCTCCTATCTGTGCCCCTGACTATTGAGTCCCCAATTACTAATGTTCTACTCCTTTCCCCCCTTCCCTTCTGAGCAACAGGGACAGACTCCGTGCCAGAGGCCCGTACATCATGGCTTACCCCTGGTAAGTCGTCCCCCCCACAAGTATCCAAAACGGTATACTTGTTACTCAGGGGAACGACCGCAGGGGGTCCCTGCACTGACTGCTTCTTCCCAGTCCCTCTTACAGTTACCCATCTATCTCCAGTCTTTGGTGTAACTACTTCCCTGAAGCTCCTATCAATGACCCCCTCTGCCTCCCGAATGATCCGAAGTTCATCCAGCTCAAGCTCCAGGTCCCTAACACGGTTTTTGAGGAGCTGGAGTTGGGTGCACTTCCCACAGATGAAATCAGCAGGGACACTGACGGCGTCCCTCACCTCAAACATTCTGCAGGAGGAGCATTGTACTGCCTTCCCTGACATCCCCTCTAGATTAAAAAAAAAAAACAAGAAAAAGAAAAAGAAAGGAAGAGCTTACCTGATATTATCTCAAACCCTGATCCCGCTGAAAGGTAAGCAAATTTAAAGGCACTCACTCACCTTCACGACAGGCCCCTGCTCCCGCTTCCCAACCACCGTGGGGTGGGGGGGTTGGTTAGAGGAGGAGGTAGGGTGGGAAACACTCACAAAGTGTTTCGGGTTTAACTGTCACTTGCCAACAGCCCCTCCACAAACCACCTTCAACTTAGGCTGACCTCACTGCACGTATGCAAATTTCCCCAGAACAGCTGATCAGTAGCTCTGCTCTGCTGCCCTCTGCTGGTTGCTTGCCTTTACTCAAACTCCTTGGGTCTTCTTCGCAGGTTCACCTTCAACTTAGGCTGACCGCACTGCACGTATGCAAATTTCCCCAGAACAGCTGATCAGTAGCTCTGCTCTGCTGCCCTCTGCTGGTTGCTTGCCTTTACTCAAACTCCTTGGGTCTTCTTCGCAGGTTCACCTTCAACTTAGGCTGACCGCACTGCACGTATGCAAATTTCCCCAGAACAGCTGATCAGTAGCTCTGCTCTGCTGCCCTCTGCTGGTTGCTTGCCTTTACTCAAACTCCTTGGGTCTTCTTCGCAGGTTCACCTTCAACTTAGGCTGACCGCACTGCACGTATGCAAATTTCCCCAGAACAGCTGATCAGTAGCTCTGCTCTGCTGCCCTCTGCTGGTTCAAATGATGTCTGAATTAGGCCAAGTTGCAGAATCTGGTGCCAGTCATCAGCCATTCTCCATCAAAATTCTGAAGGCTATATTAAGTGCCTCTGTGTTTTATCATAACCATGCTTTCCTCTGTGGGTTCAGTCTCATACTGGACAGAAAGAGGAGATTCCGCAATGGTTTTGAAAATCTCGACAATTTCCCTCATTTAAAGGTGGAAAATTGATGCATCTTTGAATTCCTGAGGAATAGTTTCCTGCTTCCACATTGTTTGGAATACTTTGGCAAGTTTTCCAGTGAGTGTTGTGCCTCTTGTCTTATATTTTTCACCTGGTAATCAATCTAACCATGGTACCTTGCTGTTTGACAGGAGACTGATTTTTTTCATAATCTCAGCCTGAGTATTATAGATTGTCTTTGCAGAAGTATTCAGTTATGTTTCTGTCTGCATATGATTGTATTTCTTCAGCCATTTTAGCGAGCCAGTGATCCTGCATCTCAAAGCTTTGACTGGATGATTTTAAAGATATTGCTGAAGCAGCATTCTGTAAAGCGGATAAATAGTCAACTTGAAGGAGACTGACCGGAATTCTCCAGCTGTTGCGGTTCATTTTTCCTGGCGGCAACGCACTTGCACCTGTGGGTTTCCCGGTTGTATGGGGTGGCTTAAGTGGAATAACAAGCAACAGGAATACAGGATCCCACCGCCAGCGAACAGCACGCCGTTGAGAAACATGCGCCTGGGGAACCAGAAAATCCAGATCAATGTTTCTCATCAATCAGAGTTTGAATAGCCTCTTTATTTTCACCAAAACGGGCCTGTGCCTATCAACAGAGCCAGTCCTGTGGGTCTCTAGTGTTCTGGGCTGGGAGAATGCACCAGATCTTTGAAGGCTACTTGGTAATCCTCCACAGTGGCAGGGACAAATTTAAGACCATCTGAGAAGTTTTGTCTCACAGTATCTATTTTAAGTCTTGAGGTGTTGAGACTCTTATTGCTATTTTTTCCTCTTGAGATGTCTCTTAGGCTGAATATGGATGTTGAGCTTTGAGACAATGAGTCTGGTCAGTCCAATAATCTGATCCACACGTGGCATCCTGCCTCTTCTTCCTTCTGACAATAACAGTCAATGCCATTGTTTAGAACAAGTGGGCATCCTGGATATTTTTTGTTTTGCAGGAGGAAAACAGTGTCAGTAATTTTTTTTTTTTAAATAATTTTTATTGAGAAATTTTGATTTTATACAACATTGACGCACCTTAGTAAAATACCGAAAATAACAATAATATTAACAATCATATACATTCGCCCCATCCCCATGAACAACCCAGCATTTTAACAACAACGCAAATTAACACACTATAAAGTTACAGAATAAACACTACAATAATGCACCCCCCCCCCCCCCCCCCCCCCCCCCGGGTTGCTGCTGCTATTGACCCAGTTACCTATCTCTGAGCCAGGAAGTCCAGAAAAGGCTGCCATCGTTTATAGAACCCTTGTATTGATCCTCTCAGGGCAAATTTGACCTTTTCCAATTTTATAAATCCCGCCATGTCACTGATCCAGGTCTCCACACTTGGGGGCCTTGCATCCTTCCATTGTAACAGAATCCTTCGACGGGCTACTAGGGACGCAAAGGCCAGGACACCGGCCTCTTTCGCCTCCTGCACTCCCGGCTCTACCGCAACTCCAAAAATCGCGAGTCCCCACCCTGGTTTGACCCTGGATCCAACCACCCTCGACACCGTCCCCGCCACCCCCTTCCAGAATTCTTCCAGTGCTGGGCATGCCCAGAACATATGGGCGTGGTTCGCAGGACTCCCCGAACATCTGGTGCACCTGTCCTCACCCCCGAAGAACCTACTCATCCTAGTCCCGGACATGTGGGCCCGGTGCAGCACCTTAAATTGGATGAGACTAAGCCTCACACATGAGGAGGAAGAGTTGACTCTCTCCAAGGCATCCGCCCAAGTCCCGTCCTCTATCTGCTCCCCGAGTTCCTCCTCCCATTTAGCCTTCAGCTCCTCCACTGACGACTCCTCCACCTCCTGCATTACCTTATAGATGTCAGACACCTTCCCCTCTCCTACCCACACCCCCGAAAGCACTCTGTCCATCGTCCCCTGCGAGGACAGCAAAGGGAATCCCTCTACCTGTCGCCTAGCAAACGCCTTTACCTGCAGGTATCTGAACATGTTCCCCTGGGGAAGGCTAAATTTATCTTCCAGTTCCCCCAGGCCCGCAAACCTCCCGCCAATAAACAGGTCCCTCAATTTGCTGATGCCCGCCCTTTGCCACCCCCTGAATCCCCCATCCGTGTTCCCCGGGATGAACCGATGGTTGCCACCCAGTGGAGCCTCCATCGAGCCCCCTGTTTCCCCCCGATGCCGTCTCCATTGTTCCCAGATTCTTAGGGTCGCCGCCACCACCGGGCTCGTGGTAAACCTCTTAGGGGAGAGCGGCAACGGTGCCGTTACCACGGCACCCAGGCTCGTACCTCTACATGACGCCATCTCCATTCTTTTCCACGCCGCCCCTCCCCCCTCCATCACCCATTTACGCACCATTGACACATTGGCTGCCCAATAGTACCCCAGAAGGTTGGGCAGTGCCAGCCCACCTCCATCCCTTCCTCGCTCCAGGAACACCCTCCTCACTCTCGGAGTCCCATGTGCCCACACAAAACTCAGAATACTGCTAGTCACTCTCCTAAAGAAGGCCCTGGGGATAAATATGGGCAGGCACTGAAAAAGGAACAAGAACCTCGGAAGCACTGTCATTTTGACGGACTGCACCCTCCCCGCCAACGACAATGGCAGCATGTCCCACCTCCTGAACTCCTCCTCCATCTGATCTACCAGCCTGGTAAAGTTATGCTTGTGGAGAGTCCCCCAGTCCCTGGCCACTTGCACCCCCAGGTACCTAAAGCTCTCCCCTGCCCGCCTAAGCGGGAGCCTACCAATTCCTTCCTCCTGGTCTCCAGGGTGCACCACAAACACCTCGCTCTTGCCTAAGTTTAATTTATAACCTGAGAAGGTCCCAAACTCGGCTAGTAACTCCATCACTCCCGGCATCCCTCCCACCGGGTCCGCCACATACAGTAACAGGTCGTCGGCATACAACGACACCCTATGTCCCTCTCCACCTCGCACCAAGCCTCTCCACCTCTCTGAATCTCTCAATGCCATCGCCAGCGGCTCGATTGCCAGTGCAAACAACAAGGGGGACAGGGGGCAACCCTGCCTGGTCCCTCGGTAAAGCCGGAAGTACTCCGACCTCCTCCTATTCGTGGCCACGCATGCCATCGGGGCCTCATATAGCAGCCTCACCCATCTAATAAACCCTTCACCAAATCCAAACCTCCCCAACACCTCCCATAGGTACCCCCACTCCACTCTATCGAAGGCCTTCTCCGCATCCAGTGCCACCACTATCTCTGCCTCCCCCTCAATCGCCGGCATCATAATGACATTCAGCAATCTCCGCACATTCGTGTTCAGCTGCCTTCCCTTCACAAAACCTGTCTGGTCCTCGTGCACAACCCCTGGCACACAGTCCTCTATCCTGGTGGCCAGGATTTTTGCCAGCACCTTAGCGTCCACGTTGAGGAGAGATATGGGCCTGTATGAACCACACTGCTGGGGGTCCTTGTCCTTCTTTAAAATTAACGAGATCAGCGCCCGTGACATCGTCGGGGGCAAAGTCCCCCCCTCCCATGCTTCATTGAGTGTTCGCACCAGCAAGGGGCCCACTAGATCCACAAACTTTTTATAAAATTCCACCGGGAACCCATCCGGCCCCGGTGCCTTCCCTGACTGCATCTGCCCGATCCCCTTAACTAGCTCCTCCAGCTCAATCGGCGCACCCAACCCCTCCACCTTCTCCTCCTGCACCTTCGGGAAAGAAAGCCCGTCCAGGAACCTCTCCATTCCCCTCCTCTCCCCCGTTGGCTCCGACCGGTACAGTTCCCCGTAAAAATCCTTGAAGACCTCATTCACCTCTACCCCCTTCCGCACCACATTCCCACTCTTATCTCTCACTCCAGCAATCTCCTTAGCCGCATCCCGCTTACGCAGCTGATGAGCCAGCATCCTACTCGCCTTTTCACCATGTTTGTACACTGCCCCTTGTGCCTTCCTCCACTGTGCCTCCGCCTTTCTAGGGGTCAGCAAATCAAATTTAGCCTGCAGGCTGCGCCTCTCCCCCAACAGTCCCTCCTCTGGTGCCTCTGCATACCTCCTGTCCACCTCCAGCATCTTTCCCACCAGTCTATCCCTCTCACTCCTCTCGCTCCTCTCCCTGTGTGCCCGGATGGATATCAGCTCCCCACAAATTACTGCCTTCAGGGCTTCCCAGACCATCCCCACCTGAACCTCCCCCGTATCATTCACCTCAAGGTACCCCTCAATACTTGCCTCCTACACACCTCCTCCTCCGCCAACAACCCCACATCCAACCGCCACAACGGACGTTGGTCTCGCACCTCTCCCATCTCCAACTCTATCCAATGCGGAGCGTGGTCGGAGATTGCAATGGCCGAATACTCGGCCTCCTCCACTCTCGGAATCAGTCCCCTACTCACCACGAAGAAATCTATCCGAGAGTAGACCCTATGTACGTGGGAGAAGAAAGAGTACTCGCGTGCCCTCGGCCTCACAAACCTCCATGGATCCACTCCACCCATCTGATCCATAAACCCTCTCAGTACCTTGGCCGCCGCCGGCCTCCTACCCGTCCTAGAGCTGGACCGATCCAGTGAAGGATCCAACACCGTATTAAAGTCCCCCCCTATGATCAGACCTCCCGCCTCCAGATCCGGGATCCGTCCCAACATACGCCTCATAAAGCCCGCATCGTTCCAATTTGGGGCATACACACTAGCCAGTACCACCTTCTCTCCTTGTAGCCTGCCCCTAACCATCACATACCTACCCCCCTTATCCGCCACCACCTCCGATGCCTCAAACGACACATTTTTCCCCACCAGAATCGCCACTCCCCGGTTCCTCACATCCAACCCCGAGTGGAAAACCTGCCCCACCCATCCCTTCCTCAGGCGGACCTGGTCCGCCACCCTCAGGTGGGTCTCCTGAAGCATTGCCACATCCGCCTTTAGCCCCTTCAGGTGACCCAGTACCCTCGACCGCTTCACCGGCCCATTCAACCCTCTCACATTCCAGGTGACCAACCGGATCAGAGGGCGTCCCGCCCCCCTCCCCCGTCGACTAGCCATAGCCCGTCGACTGCCCGCCCCAGGCCAGCACCCCCTGCTCGACCCCGTCCCCATAGCGACAACCCCTCACCTCTGTCCCCCCAGCCCCCACCAGCTCCTTCTTGACCCTACCAGCAGCAACCCGATATTCCCCTTTCCCCCCCTCCCTTCCCCCCCAGGCTAGGAACCCTCCCAGCCGCGAACCGTCCTCCATTGTACTTCCGTGGGTCAGCTAACTTCTGCTGACCCCGGAAACTCCCGCCAATAGCCCGACCCCTCCCGAAGTGGGATCATCCCCCAATCTATCCCTCCTCCTGGCACCGCTCCAGCGCGGGGAAGAACCAGTTAAGGCCCCGCCTCCCCCGTCACCATCTCCACCCCCCAGCCCCGCAGCACGGGAAACCAGAGGAAAGCCCGCGCTTTCGCACTGCCCCACCACACCCTTCTGACGCAGCTCCCAAATATCAGCCCCACTCCATACCCCCACTCCGGCATAGAATACAACACACACCCCCGACCCTCCCCTCAAGATACACAGCCCAAACAATGTCCCACAGCACAAAAACAAAAACATAGCCGAACAACCCCTCCGTAAATAACCATATCAAAATTGCAAAAGTACTAAAACAAGAAGAAAACAACAGAAGAAATAGAGAACACAGCAACAGCAGAATCCAGCACTAATATCTTACAGCCGACCTCACAACCCCCAACCCCTAGTTCAAGTCCAGTTTCTCCGTCCGCACGAAGGCCCACGCCTCCTCCGGGGAATCGAAATAATGGTGCCGATCCAAATAAGTTACCCACAGGCGCGCGGGCGGCAACATTCCGAACTTTATCTTTTTTCTATAAAGCACCTCTTTCGTCCGATTAAATCCGGACCGCCGCTTAGCCACCTCCGCACTCCAGTCCTGGTAGATCCGCACTACCCCATTCTCCCAATTGCTGCTCTTCACCTTCTTGGCCCAGCGCAGCACGCACTCCCGATCACTGAACCGGTGGAACCTCACCAGCACCGCACGCGGGGGTTCATCTTCCTTGGGCCTCCTGGCCAGCACCCTGTGCGCTCCCTCCAGCTCCAAGGGCAGATGGAGAGATCCGGCCCCCACTAGCGGATTCAGCATTACAGCCACATAGGCTGTCAGGTCCGATCCCTCCAGCCCCTCTGCAAGGCCCAAGATCCGCAGGTTTTTCCGCCTCATGCGGTGATCCAGCTCCTCAAAGCGTTCCTGCCACTTCTTGTGGAGTGCTTCGTGCCCCTCCACCTTACTCACGAGGACCACGGCCTCCTTCTCTCGTTCAATGGCCTGCGTCTGCAACTTCTTGATGGCAGCACCCTGGGTGGACTGAATCTCTGACAGCCTTCTGTTCGTTTCCTGCAGAGAGCTCAGTACTTCATCCTTGAATTCTTTAAAGCAGCGCAGGAGATCAGTTTGTTGTTCCTGGGCCCAGAGTCTCCATTCCTCTGGAGCTCTGTCGGCGGCCATCTTGGATCCCTTCCCCCGTTTTTTCTGAGGAGCTGCTGCTGTTTTTTCCCCCTTTCCACTCCGAGTTCGAGTCATGGACTGCAGGGAAAGTCGTTCAGCACACCTTCCCCCACCGGGAGACGTCGAAAAAATTCCGTTTTGGGCTCTCAAAAGAGCCGAAAAATCTCTTTAAAACGGGAGCTTCCAAATGTGTGGCTTACTGATCCATCACAGCCACCGGAAGTCAAACAGTGTCAGTAATGAGGAGGCCATGCATACGCATCGAATCATAGAAAAGTTACAGCACAGAAGGAGGCCATTTTGCCCATGCCAGCCCAAGGACACCAAAGTGCCCTTTCTTATCCCACCTTCCTACACCCAGCCCATAGTCCTGTAGCTTAGAACACTTAAGGTGCAGATCCAGACACCTTTTAAAAGAGTTTAGGGTCTACGCCTCCACCACCAACTCGGGCAGTGAATTCCAGACTCCCACTACCTTCTGCGTAAAAAGATTTTTCCTTATGTCCCCTCTACACTTTCTGCCACTTATCTTGAATCTATGCCCCTGGTTCTAGCATTCTCCACCAAGGGAAACAATTTTATCTTGTCTACCCCATCTCTTCCCGTCATAATTTTATACACCTCAATTATGTCACACCTCAGCCTTCTTTGTTCCAAGGAAAATAACCCCAACCTATCCAATCTTTCCTTGTTGCCGTGCTTTTTTTAGCCCTGGCAACATTCTTGTAAACCTCCTCTGCATTCTCTCCAGAGCAATACATCCTTCCTCTAATGTGGCAACCAGAACTACACACAATATTCCAGTTGTGGCCTCACCATGTTTTATACAATTCAAACATTATATTCTTTTATATTCTATACCGCTGCCAATGAAGGAGAGCATTCCATATGCTTTCTATGTTTTATACAATTCAAACATTATATCCTTACTTTTATATTCTATACCTCTGCCAATGAAGGAGAGCATTCCATATGGTTTCTTAACAACCTTGTCTACTTGAACTGCTGCCTTGAGGGACCTGTGTACCTGTACACCAGGATTTCTCACTTCATCTACCCCTCTTAGTATATTCCCATTTATTGTACGCTCCCTACAACTGTTTGGCCTCCCTAAATGCACAACCTCACACTTCTCTGTGTTAAATTTCATCTGCTACTTTTTTACCCACTCCACCAATCCATCTATATTGTTTTGAATTATAGCTATCCTCTACACTGTCCACCACTCTGCAAATTTCTCAATCATGCTCCCCATGTTCACATCTAAATCGTTAATATATACTACAAACAGGAAGTGTCCCAACACCGAGCACTGTGGAAGACCACTTGAAACGACTTACCAATTGCAAGGGCAGCCATTGACCATTACCTTTTGTTTCCTGTTACTAAGCCAATTTTTTATCCAGTTTGCCAAATTGCCCTGTATCTATGGCCTTTCACTTTCTTGACCAGTCTGCAGTTTGGGACTTTGTTAAATGCCTTGCTAAAATCCACATCCACTGCATTATCTTCATCAACCCTTGCCGCTTTCTCAAAGAATTCGATCAAATTTATGAGGCAAGACCTTGCTTTAACAATCCATGCTGACTTTCCCTGACTAGTCCATGCCTTTCTATGTGACAATTAATCCTATCTCTCAAGATTAATTCTACTAATTTGCCTATCTCTAATATAAGACTAACTGGCCTATAGTTGTTCGGCATTTCCTTTGATCCCTTTTTAAACAATGGTACCATGTTCGCATTTCTCCAGTCCTCCAGTACCTCCCCTGTATCTAGTGAGGATTGGAAAATCAACGTCAGAGCATCTGTTATCTCATCCCTGACCTTCAGTAGCCTCGGAAATAATCCATCTGACCCTGATGACATCAACTTCCAAGGATTTCAATCCTTCGGGTACTTCCTCCCTCTTTATGATTATCCCATCCAGTATCTCACAGTGCTCCTGGACTACTATATCAACAACATCCAATTCCTTTGTAAACACGGAGACAAAATACTCATTCAAAACCCTTCCCATGGCCTCTGCATCTACACATAAATTCCCCTCTTCATCTCTGAAAGGTCCCACTTTTTCCTTAACTAATATTTTACCATTAACATATTGGTAAAACATCTTTGGGTTTTCTTTAACTTTACTCGCTAATCTTTTTTAATGCAGTCAGCAGAAGAACATGCTAAAACATCCTGAGTAGAAAATCAGGGGGCATGAAGGAGGGAGGGAGAAACTTACAACAATTATGACCACTTGAGAAACTAATGGAACTAAAGGCTGACAAGTCCCTTGGAGGACTATCTAGGGAAGGCAGCGGCAGAGTGGTCCAGAGATCCAGGGTAATTTCTGGGGACTTGGATTTGTACCCCACCACAGCAGATGGTGAAATCTGAATTCAATAAAAACCTGGAATTAAAATTCTAATTATGACAATGAAACAATTGTCAAACAAACCCATTCTCAAACTCCCTCTGGTTCTTTTACAGATTCTCTTCAATCTGTGCCCTCTGGTTACCCTCCTGCCAACTAGAAATACTTTCTCCTTATTTACTCAATCCCTCCCCCCCTCATGATTTTGTAAGACCTCGATTCAATCTCCCCCATAGCCTTCTCTGGAGAACAATCCCAGTTTCTCCATGGCCCTCCACATGCCCAAGAACCCCCATGCTAACATTCTGATACACCTTGTATGATAAATTGTGAAAAATCATTTGTTTTGAACTAAGACCAACTTGCATTTATATAGTGCCTTTCATGACACGAGACATCCAAAATTACTTCACACCCAATGATGTACTTTTGAAGTTGCCATGTCAGAATGCAGCAGCCAAGAGACAAGGTTCCACAAACAGCAATGTGATAATGTTCAGATAATCTGCTTTTCCGTGTCTCCCTCTCCGTCTCCCTGACTTCAGGGGATTAGATTTTGCTGAATAAATACAGTACAGCACTGAAGTGTCAGACTAGAATTCTACGCTCAAGACCTGGTGTATGACTGAAACCCAGAATCTTGCAAGTCTGAGGTGGCAATGTTACCCCATATTCATGGCTGACACAAACAAAAAGGAATTTGCTTTAATCGTTCAAAGCTTTCAAACGGAAGAGGCTATCAAGCCATTTTTAGGGTGTGGTTGGTGGTTCAGAAATGTTATCTTTTAAAATTTCTGTGGTTTGGTTTTTCATCTGGAGGAGTGAAGAGAAATTCTACAAACATCTCGTGTTAAACCCCTTGGAGGAGACAGGTGGCATCTCCTGCCTTGTGGGAGGAAGGAACCATCAGGATCCTGCTCAGTAGGAATGCTGGGAGAGGGCTGCACATTAAGATACAAGATCTGGGGGCAGCATGGCGGCACAGTGGTTAGCACTCCTGCTTCATGGCGTTGAGGATACGGGTTCGATCTCGGCTGCGGGTCACTGTCTTGTGTGGAGTTGCACATTCTCCCAGTGCCTGCGTGGGTCTGACCCCAGAATCAAAAAAAGATGTGAAGGGTAGGTGAATCGTTCACACTAAATTGTGGTTGATCAATGCCTAACCTGATCTACCCTCCTTGGTTCCATGTTCTTAAATCCCCTTATCCAAAAAAAACCTTAATTTTGGAAATTTCAACTGACCCTTTCCTCAAGCCTCGACAAATTTTTTGAAGGTGCGGGTGAAGGTTGTTGATTTCCACTCCCCTTTGTGTGCGGAAGTGCTTTCTGACATTACCCTTGGAAGGCATGGCTCAAATTCTACCCCTTTGTTCTGGACTCCCCCTCACCAGGGGGGAATATTTTATCCCCATCAGGCTACCACTACAATGCCTCGATTATATCAGCACTTAATCTTAAATACTCGCGAGAACACAGACTAGCCTGTGATGCCTCAAATGAACCCTTTCAGCCCCAGGAATTATTCTGCTGAATATAGACTGCATCCCTTCCCAAGCCAATTTACCCTTCCTGAGGTGCAGTGTCTGAAGGAAATAATTTGTCTAAAAGGTTCCAGACAAGAATAGATGCTTTTATTTTGTCTTTTCTTCTCCCCCCCCCATTTATTTAAACACTATTCAGGCAACAATTACATTTAAGTGCATGCCTCCACCTCTTTCAGTTACTGTGTCCCATGATGGCATTGTCGACCATGGACCTCGACTGGATTTGTTCCTGATCATGCTCAGCAAAGTGTTCTGCAGGATGGTTCCCTGGCTCTTCAGTGCCTGAAGGGTTTACAGACTGATAATCAACCTGTTTGTGAAGCCACCCTCCATAGCCACCTTAAACCCGGAGCTTCTGGCACAGAGGTAGATACACAACCTACTGCGCCACAGGACCTCCAATCACACATCACAAATTAGAAACATTGCAAGAACATAGAACATAGAACAGTACAGCACAGAACAGGCCCTTCGGCCCTCGATGTTGTGCCGAGCAATGATCACCCTACTCAAACCCACGTATCCATCCTATACCCGTAACCCAACAACCCCCCCCCCCCTTAACCTTATTTTTTTTTTTTTAGGACACTATGGGCAATTTTAGCATGGCCAATCCACCTAACCCGCACATCTTTGGACTGTGGGAGGAAACCGGAGCACCCGGAGGAAACCCACGCACACACGGGGAGGATGTGCAGACTCCGCACAGACAGTGACCCAGCCGGGAATCGAACCTGGGACCCTGGAGCTGTGAAGCATTTATGCTAACCACCATGCTACCGTGCTGCCCTAGAGAGTCCCAGGATCGCCAACGCTCCAAGAACAGCCCAGAAATGGAAGGAATTTCTTCTTTTTCCAATATTTACACGTACACAATTTATGTTTCCAATTAAGGGGAATATTAGTGTGGCCAATCCACCTGCACGTCTTTGGGGTAGGGGGGTGAGACCCACACAAACATGGGGAGAATGTGCAAACTGCACACAGACAGTGACCCAGGGCCAAACCTGGGACCTCAGTGCCGTGAGGCAGCAGTGCTAACCATTGCATCACCGTGCCGCCCTTACCGGAGGAATTTCTGATAAAGCTGAAGGATGTACTCAAAAGCAAATTCAGAAAGTCAAAACAAAAACAAAAAATCAAAGGAGCCTTATACTTTCCATTAATGACACACATTTTGGTCACAGGTATACTTAGGGTCACTTGATGAATGTCAAGAATCACCCAAACCAGGTAGCAAGAGTCCATCCGTTTCCTGATTGTCCATGGAAAGGTGGCAATAATGGCAATATGGGGGCAATCAGAGGTAGGTGGTCATGTGATGGCTCTCCAGGAACATATCCAACCCATGGAAATACAGGTCCTGGCTGCCATACCCCTCCATGAAGAGGATATAAACATGAAAGTGTGTCACAGTTTGAGGTGTAGAAATCACCTAATTGTGCCTAGCAAGTTTCAAAAACTCCGGCAACCAGATAATTTGTATTCAGTGATGATGGCTTCATCTTTGACAGAGTGACTGAGGGATTGTTTAAGGGGGAAGACACTGCCTCAGTTTAATGTCTCATCTAAATGACAGTGCATGCTGAGCGTCAGACAGTGCAGCAGAGTGCAGCCCCCTCAGTCCGGACCCTCCGACAGCGTAGTGGAGGCTCCCTCAGTGATGACCCTCCAAAAATGTAGCACTCCCTCAGTACTTACCCTCCAACAGTGCAGCGCTCCCTCAGTACTGACCCTCCGACAGTGCAGCGCTCCCTCAGTACTGACCCTCCGACAGTGCACCGCTCCCTCAGTACTGACCCTCCGACAGTACATTGTTCCCTCTGTACTGACCGTCTCACAGCGCAGCGGAGCCTCCCTCAGTATTGACTCTCCTACAGTGCAGCAGAGGCTCCCTCAGCACTCCCTCAGCATTGACCCTCCGACAGTACAGCGCTCCCTCAGTACTGACCTTCTGACAGCACTGCGGTGCTCCCCCAGTACTGACCCAAAGGGACATAGATTGAAGAGAGTCAGTAAAAGAACCAGAGGAAGGAAATGGTAGGGGGGGGGGGGGCAAAAAAAATAATTATTTGACACAGCGAGTTGTGATCTGGAAGGTGCTGTCTGAAAGGGTGGTGGAAGCAGATTCATTAGGAACTTTCGAAAACGGGAATTTGATAAATACTGAAAGGGGGAACATTAGCAGTGACTATGTGGTGGGGAGCAGGGGATGTATGGTAGGACCTGTACCACAGGTACGTTGGTAGTCCCTGAGTATAAATATGTATGTCCTCCATGTTGCAACCGTTTCACCAGCTGCTGTGGTAGCCCACACATCTTAGAGCAATAAAGCCTCAGTTGGATCCAACTCAAGTCTTTGTGCAATTGATCGTGCATCAATATATTGCTCTAAGATTTTCAAAAGCTGGATCTCTGTATCAAACCGGATCGCCTGCAGCTGGATCCGCATTCAAGCGACGCCAAAAAGGACTTTCAACACTGGCTAGCTTGTTTTGAGGTGTACATCAACTCAGAGCCCAGCCCTGTCTCGGAGGCCCAGAAGATAGAGATCCAGCGTCTTTCCGCTAATCCAGGTTGCGCCGAACTACGCCGAAGCCATGACGCTTCACAAAGACAAAGCTCAGAAGACAAACACGCTCTTCGCCAGGCACGTACTCGCCACTTGCACTCAACTCCCTGGTGAGTCCATAGAAGACTTCTGGCGGGCCCCAATCCAACTCTTTTGGGACTGTGACTGTCAGGCCGTTACGGCCACTGAACATGCAAACCTCCTCATGCAGGACGCGTTTGTTACGGGGATTGGGTCGGACCTCATACGCCAGCGACTGTTAGAAGGGGCCACCCTCGACCTAGCAGAGACAAAGAAACTAACGCGCTCTATGACAGTCGCCTCGTGCAATGTTCAGGCCTACATCCCCAGCCGCGCAGCCCACCCCTGCTACACATCGTGGACCCCACAGATGGCCGCCCCAGCGGGGGCCTTACCCAGCCAATACGCCTGTGCCACGCGCCAGCTAGCGAACCCCGGGGTCCCCAATGTTACTTTTGCGGCCAGCAGAAACACCCCGGCCAACACTGCCCGGCCCGCGCTGCCCTTTGTAAGGCTTGCAGCAAGAAGGGGCACTTCGCCACGGTGTGCCAGGCCCGCGCAGTCGCCGCAATCGCCCCCACCCCCCTCGCATACTGACAATGGGTGTCACCATCTTCACCTCCCCGGACCACGCGCGGCCTGTGGGCGCCGCCCTCTTCTCCCCCAAAGACCTTGCGCGGCCAGTGGGCACCGCCATATTCCCCTCTGAGCAACATCTGCGGCCCATGGGCACCGCCATCTTGTTCAACCCCTGCCACGTGCGGCCCATGGGTGCTGCCATTTTGTCCTCAAGATCTTCAGGTGCCGCCATCTTGTCTCCCCCACGGCACATGGGCACCGCCAGTGTTCCAGGAACTGTGACCCCGTGCTGTCCATCATCCGACACCAGCGATGACCGATCACTGCTCGCCTCAGTGACCATCGACCAGTTTCGTCCGCACAACCTGGCCACCGCGTCGACCAGCGTTAAAATTAACGGACAGGTGACCTCTTGCCTGCTGGACTCCAGGAGCACCGAAAGCTTCATCCACCCGGATACGGTAAGGCGCTGCTCCCTCGCGGTACACCCCGCCAACCAAAAATTCTCCTTGGCCTCCCGATCCCATTCCGTGGCGATCCGGGTGTACTGTACGGTCACACTCACGGACCAGGACGTAGAATTCAGTGGCTTCCGCCTCGACATCCTCCCTACCTTTTGCGCTGTCCTACTACTCGGCCTTGACTTCCAGTGCAACCTCCAGAG
This sequence comes from Scyliorhinus canicula, assembly GCF_902713615.1. Taxonomy (NCBI): domain Eukaryota; kingdom Metazoa; phylum Chordata; class Chondrichthyes; order Carcharhiniformes; family Scyliorhinidae; genus Scyliorhinus; species Scyliorhinus canicula. Next base: position 65,999,740 of record NC_052157.1, read on the forward strand.
CGTAATCCAGAAATTCGGTGGAGACCTACCACCCCTCACTGTGCGGTCTCATGACCCTAAAGGTTGATCCGCCTTCCCTCTTCGCAAATCTAACCTCAGATTGCAAACCCGTCGCCACCAGGAGCAGACGGTACAGCACCCAGGACAGGACCTTCATCAGGTCCGAGGTCCAGCGGCTGCTTCGGGAAGGCATCATCGAGGCCAGCAATAGCCCCTGGAGAGCCCAAGTGGTAGTAGTTAAAACTGGGGAGAAACACAGAATGGTCGTGGACTACAGCCAGACCATCAATCGGTACATGCAGCTCGATGCGTACCCCCTCCCACGCATATCTGATATGGTCAATGAGATTGCACAGTACCGGGTTTCTCAACGGTAGACCTCAAATCCGCCTACCACCAGCTCCCCATTCGTAAATTGGACCGTCCATATTGATGGAACCATCAATTCACCAGACACGTGTTTCCGATATGAATCTAGGCTTTAATCGACTTACTTCAGAGCCAGCCTGTTACCCGTTGATGAACTCTTAGTGAACTCAGGCTGACTCTGGACAAGGGTATTTTTACAGCTGCAGTAGGAGGAGGAGTCAAGGGTGGAGCCCAGTACAAATTCCTGAGTACTCCCAGAGCTACTCCCCCTAGTGGTAGGATAGCGCTACTGTGCTTACAAAGACAGTGTGAATTATGAATTAGGCAGCACGGTAGCATGGTGGTTAGCATAAATGCTTCACAGCTCCAGGGTCCCAGGTTCGATTCCCGGCTGGGTCACTGTCTGTGCAGAGTCTGCACGTCCTCCCCGTGTGTGCGTGGGTTTCCTCCGGGTGCTCCGGTTTCCTCCCACAGTCCAAAGATGTGCGGGTTAGGTGGATTGGCCATGCTAAATTGCCCGTAGTGTCCTAATAAAGTAAGGTTAAGGGGGGGGTTATTGGGTTACGGGTATAGGGTGGTTACGTGGGTTTGAGTAGGGTGATCATGGCTCGGCACAACATCGAGGGCCGAAGGGCCTGTTCTGTGCTGTACTGTTCTATTCTATATATACATATATATATTACATTCACCACATTTACCCCCTGCAAAAAAATCAAGTCCGGCGGGGGTGGTGGCCTACAACGTCAGTCTGTCCGGTGGTCGAATTGTCCGTTGTGATCTGCGGAGCACCGGGGTTGCAGCCTCTTGCGGTGGCTGGATGGGTGTTGTGTGCTGGGGTACGATGGAGGACTCCAGGGAGGGTTGTATCCGAGCTTCATACTCTCCTGGTTCGACTGGGGGCGCTGGGGGCTGGCCGGCGCGGGGGCGCGGAACTGGTGGAGTGAGCTCGTGGGCTCAGGAGTGCGAGGGGGCAGCAGCATGGGGTGTAGGCTGAGGGGTCTTTCTGTGGGGTACAGGGGGCGCTGGATCCGGAGGGTGCCAGATACCAGAGGGATACTGTGTCCTGACGGCCGTCAGGGAACTCGACGAATGCATAGCATGGTGGTTAGCATAAATGCTTTACAGCTCCAGGGTCCCAGGTTCGATTCCCGGCTGGGTTACTGTCTGTGCGGAGTCTGCACGTCCTCCCCGCGTGTGCGTGGGTTTCCTCCCACAGTCCAAAGATGTGCGGGTTAGGTGGATTGGCCATGCTAAATTGCCCGTAGTGTCCTAAAAAAAAAGTAAGGTTAAGGGGGGGGTTGTTGGGTTACGGGTATAGGGTGGATACGTGGGTTTGGATAGAGCAGGGGTGGGCAAACTACGGCCCACGGGCCTCGTGCGGCCCGCCAAAGGTCTTTATGCGGCCCACCAAGTCATTTAAAAAAAAATAAATAAAATCTTTTTTTACAAATTTTTGGGTTTTTTTTATTTTAAATTTTTTTTTAAGGTTAATGGGGGGGGGGGGCTGTTGGGTTACTTACTGGTATAGGGTGGATACGTTGACTTGAGTAGGGTGATCATTGCTCGGCACAACGTCGAGGGCCGAAGGGCCTGTTCTGTGCTGTACTGTTCTATGTTCTATATGAGGCACCCAGAATCATAACCGGGTGAAGTAATTATTTTACTTAATATACTATGCGGCCCTTTAAAATTGTGAATTTCTGAATGTGGCCCTTGCACGGAAAAGTTTGCCCACCCCTGGAGTAGAGTGATCATGGCTCGGCACAACATCGAGGGCTGAAGGGCCTGTTCTGTGCTGTACTGTTCTATGTTCTATACTGGGGGTTGGAATGGAGGAGGTGCACCTTTTCAACAAGGGGGTCGGTTTTGTGCGCCCTGATGTGTTTCCTCAGAGGTATGGGGCCCGGCGTCCTCAGCCATGCCGGAAGTGAGACCCCCGTGGTAGTGCCCCTGGAAAAAATGAAGAGCCTCTCGTGAGGGGTCTGGTTGGTCGCCGTGCACAAAAGGGACCTAATAGCGTGGAGCGCGTCTGGGAGGACTTCCTGCCACTGGGAGACTTGGAGCTTTCTAGACCGGAGGGTCAGTAGGACGGTCTTCCAGACCGTTGCATTCTCCCTTTCCACCTGCCCGTTCTCCCTGGGGTTGTAGCTGGTAGTCCTGCTCATGGCAATGCCCTTGTCGAGCAGGTACTGACGCAGCTCGTCGCTCATGAAGGACGAACCCAGGTCGCTGTGTACGTAGCTGGGGAAACCAAACAGGGTGAAGATGCTATGCAGGGCCCAATGACTGTGTGGGAGGTCATGTCGGGGCACGGGATAGCAAATGGGAAACAGGAGAACTCGTCTACGACGTTTAAAAAGTAAACGTTCTTGTTAGTTGTGGGGAGTGGCCCTTTGAAATCAATCGCGAGGCGTTCAAAGGGCCTAGAAGCCTTGACCAGGTGGGCCCTGTCTGGTCTATAGAAATGCGGTTTGCACTCCGCACAGATCGGGCAGTCCCTGGTGACCGCTTTTACCTCCTCGTTGGAGAAAGGCAGGTTTTGGGCCCTGATGTAGTGGGCGAGCCGGGTAACCCCCGGGTGGCAGAGGTCATTGTGGATGACTTTTAATCGGTCGATCTGCGCGCTGGCACATGTCCCGCGGGATAGAGCATCCGGAGGCTCGTTGAGCTTCCCGGGTCGATATTTGATATCGTAATTGTAGGTGGAGAGTTCGATCCTCCACCTCAGAATTTTGTCGTTTTTAATTTTGCCCCTTTGCGAGTTGTCGAACATGAAGGCAACCGATCTTTGGTCGGTGATGAGGGTGAACCTCTTACCTGCGAGGTAGTGCCTCCAGTGACGGATAGCCTCCACAATGGCTTGTGCTTCTTTCTCGACTGAGGAGTGTCGGAGTTCTGAAGCGGAGAGGGTACGGGAGAAAAATGCAACTGGTCTCCCTGCCTGATTTAACGTGGCTGCAAGAGCTACCTCTGAGGCGTCGCTCTCTACCTGAAATGGGGTGAATTCATCCACTGCCCGCATGGCTGCTTTGGCGATGTCCTCCTTGATGCCGTCGAAGGCCTGGCGTGCCTCGGCTGACAGGGGAAATCGTGTAGTCCTAAAGAGTGGGCGGGCTTTGTCCGCATATTGAGGGACCCACTGGGCGTAGTAGGAAAAAAATCCCATGCACCGTTTGAGGGCCTTGGGACAATGAGGGAGAGGGAGTTCTAAGAGGGGGCGCATAAGGTTCGGGTAGGGGCCCAGGACTCCGTTTTCCACGACATAGCCGAGGATGGCTAGTCTGGTTGTGCGGAAAACGCATTTTTCCTTGTACGTGAGATTCAGTTTCTGTGCCGTCTGGAGAAAACAGTGGAGGTTGGCGTCGTGGTCCTGCTGGTCATAGACGCAGATGGTGACATTGTCCAAGTACGGAAACGTGGCCCACAGCCCGTACTGGTCCACCATTCGGTCCATTGCTCGTTGGAACATTGAGACTCCATTAGTGACGCCGAAAGGGACCCGGAGGAAATGGAAGAGGCGGCCATCGGCCTCTAATGCCATGTAGTGGCAGTCCTCCGGGCGGATTGGGAGCTGGTGGTATGCAGACTTCAGATCCACCGTGGAAAAGTTAGGTACTGGGCGATCTGGTTTACCATGTCTGCAATCCTGGGGAGGGGATACGCGTCGAGGAGCGTAAATCTATTTATGGTCTGACTGTAGTCGACCACAATACGGACGTTCCCCCCGGTCTTAACGACCACCACCTGAGCTCTCCAGGGACTATTGCTGGCCTCTGTAACCCCCTCACTGAGTAGCCTTTGGACCTCTCCTCTGACAAATACCCTATCCTGCAGGCTATACTGCCTGCTATGAGTGGCTACGGGTTTACAGTCCTTTGTGAGATTGGTGAAGAGAGGAGGGGGGGGGGGTGGATTTGCAGCGTAGCGAGGCTGCAGATTGAAGCTGAGGGTGAGGCTCTTGAGGTTGCATTGAAAGTCTAGGCCTGATAAGAGTGGCGCGCAGAGTTCGGGCAAAACGTAGAGTTTGAATTTCGAGTAGCTGGCGCCTCGGATTGTGAGTGTCGCGGCGGTGCGCCCCTGGATCTGGACCGAATGGGAGCCTGAAGCGAGCGAGATAGTTTGCTGCACAGGGAGAACGGTGAGCGAACAGCGTCTTACCAGGTCTGGATGTATGAAGCTCTCCGTGCTCCCGGAGTCGAAGAGGCATGGCCTTTTGTACCCGTTGATATGGACCTCTGCCATCGAGTTTCGTAGATTCTTTGGTCGTGATTGGTCCAAGATGACTGCGCTGAGTTGCGGGTAGTCGGCGGCTCGATCAGCTGTGCTGGAGTGGCCCTGTGATGACTGCCCTCTGAGTTCATAGTCGAAAATCGAATTCTTCCGCAGAGTTGTCTGAGCGCGGAGATGCCGATCGGGCCCGTGGATCGCACGTGACGGGCGGTGAGGAAGATGGCGTCCACCATGAGTCGCACGTGACCGGCCGCGTGGTGGAGGTTTTCCAAGATGGCGGCCCCCATGGATCGCACGTGGCTGAAGGGGGCGGAGTCGGGGCATAGGCCGCAGCGTTTCGGGCCTGCGAGTGGAGCGATTACTTCAAGTCGCTGGGGAGTTGGAAGCTGGGGCCCTTTTAGCGAGGCACACTCTTGCGTAATGGCCTTTTCGCCTGCAGCTGCTGCAGGTCGCGTTGCGGGCCGGGCAGTGCTGCCGCGGGTGCTGATTCTGGCTGCAGAAATGGCAGGCTGGAGCAGCATAGTGGCTGGCTGGAGCAGCATAGTGGCTGGCTGGGGCTGCATGGTGGCTGGCCGGCCGCGTAGCACAGGCCTGGCGGAGTCGCTGGTCGGGGGCCCATGATTGGGTCGCGGGATCCGCAGGGAATGAGTTAAGGGTGCGGAAGGAGACCTCCATCGTGGTAGCAGCTTCCACAGTCGTTTCTAAGTCCTGGGCCCCCTTTTCCAGCAGTCGTTGGCGCACAAAGTTAGACTTGAGGCCCGCTACAAAAACATCGCGAACCGCCAGTTCCCTGTGTTCAGCCGCGGTAACCGCTTGGTAATTACAGTCATTGGACAAATTATTGAATTCCCTTAGAAATTCGGCGAGTGATTCTGTAGGCCGCTGGCGGCGAGTCGTGAACACATGGCGGGCGTAAACTTCTTTAATAGGCCTTACATAAATTTTGTCGAGAACTGCTAGCGCCGCAGTATATGAACTGGCCGAGTTTAGTTGCGTAGAGATTCTGTGGCTCACCCTCGCATGCAGTAGACTTAGCTTCTGATCCTCTGTCGTTTCGGCTGTGCTCGCTTCTGCCAGGTAGGCCTTGAAGCACCGGATCCAGTGGGAGAAGATTTCTTTAGCCACTGCATCCTGCGGGTCGAGGTCCAGGCTTGAGGGCCGATTCCATAATCAATCTTTACTGTTCTTAAGTCGATTAAATTGATTGAACCACCAATTCACCAGACACGTGTTTCCGCTATGAATCTAGGCTTTAATCGACTTACTTCAGAGCCAGCCTGTTACCCGTTGATGAACTCTTAGTGAACTCAGGCTGACTCTGGACAAGGGTATTTATACAGCTGCACTAGGGGGAGGAGTCATGGGCGGAGTCAAGGGTGGAGCCCAGTACAAGTTCCTGAGTACTCCCAGAGCTACTCCCCGTAGTGGTAGGCTAGCGCTACTGCACTTACTAAGACAGTGTGATTGATCATATATACATATATATATTACATTCACCACACATACATTGCCTTCGAGGGAGACGGCAGCCTGTATCACTTCCTCAGGGTTCCCTTCGACGTCACCAACGGGGTCTCGGTCTTCCAAAGGGAGATGGACCGAATGGTTGACCGGTGCGGTTTGCGGGCAACCTTTCCGTACCTAGACAATGTCACCATCTGCGGCCATGATCAGCAGGACCATGACGCCAACCTTGCCAAATTTTTCCACATCGCCACTCTCCTAAACCTCACCTACAACAAGGAGAAGTGCGTGTTTAGCACAACCCGCTTAGCCATCCTCGGCTATGTGGTCCAGAACGGAGTTCTGGGGCCCGATCGTAACCGCATGCGCCCCCTCATGGAGCTTCCCCTCCCTCACTGCCCCAAGGCACTCAAACGCTGCCTGGGGTTCTTTTCGTACTACTCTCAGTGGGTCCCCAAACTATGCGGACAAGGCCCGCCCACTCATACAGTCAACCCATTTTCCCCTGATGGCCGAGGCACAACAGGCCTTTGCCTGTATCAGAGCTGATATCACCAAGGCCGGGAAGCACGCAGTAGACGAGACACTGCCCTTTCAAGTAGAGAGCAACGCATCAGATGTCGCCCTAGCCGCCGCGCTCAATCAGGCAGGCAGACCCGTGGCATTCTTTTCCCGCACCCTTCATGCCTCAGAAATTCGGCACTCATCCGTCGAAAAAGAGGCCCAAGCTATCGTTGAAGCTGTGTGGCATTGGAGGCATTACCTGGCCGGCAGGAGATTTACTCTCCTCACTGACCAACGGTCGGTAGCCTTCATGTTCAATAACACACAGCGGAGCAAGATCAAGAATGATAAAATCTTGAGGTGGAGGATCGAGCTCTCCACCTACAATTACGAGATTTTGTATAGCCCCGGTAAGCTCAACGAGCCCCCAGACGCCCTATCCCAAGGTACATGGGAAACGGACAGGTAGAGGGGGAGAACGGGACGGTATGAAGGGCCGTCCAACTGGCTCTGCGATCCAGGAATCTCCCGGCCTTCCGCTGGCAGGAGGTCCTCCCTGATGCATTACACTCTATTCGGTCACTACTGTGCACCGCCACTAACAATACACCCCATGAACGTCTTTTTGCCTTCCCCAGGAAGTTCACATCCGGGGTGTCGCTCCCGACTGGGCTCGCAGCTCCAGGACCCGTCCTGCTCCTTAGGCACGTCCGACTCCACAAGGCGGACCCGTTGGTGGAGAGGGTGCAATTCCTCCATGCAAACCCCCAGTATGCCTATGTGGCGTACCCCGATGGCCGCCAGGATACTGTCTCCCTCAGGGACCTGGCACCAGCAGGTTCCACACACACACACCCCCCCGGCCTGGCGCCGCCCTCCCCTCCCCCGGCGCTCCCAGCAGCAACCCCTCCGTCATCCCCCTGCCCAAGCCCGAGGATAAAGAGGAGTGCGGCACGCTCCCGGAGTCACCGGACATCAGACCACCATCGGCATTGCTGCCACCACTATGTCGCTCCCAGCAGCACATCAAGGCCCCGTACCGGTTAAACCGTTAACGGATCCACTGGACTTCAAAAGACACTTCTTTTTCTCTCTATCGAATATTGTAAATGTAAAAACCATTTGTTGTATATAGTTCTCCACCACCCCCGCACAGGGGGTGAATGTGGTAAACCACTGTTGCACCTCTATGCGAGGATATATGGTAGGACTACTGGTACATTGGTAGTCCCTGAGTATAAATATGTGTGTCCTCCATGCTGCAGCTATTTCGCCAGCTGCTGTGGGAGGCCACACATCTTAGAGCAATAAAGCCTCAAGTTTTTGTGCAATTGATCGTGCATCAGAGAGGAAATGAAGCAAAGCAGTCGCACCAGATCATTTTAACACAGCTCACTAGTTTTAAATCACCAGTGAGTCTAATTTAATACATGTAACTGGTGTTGGATTGAATTGCACAATCAGGTTCTAAACAAGGTTCTGAAAGCAAGCAGTCAGCAAGGCAAATGGTAATAATAATCGTTATTATTGTCATACGTAGGCTTACGTTAACACTGCAATGAAGTTACTGTGAAAATCCCCTAGTTGCCACACTCCGCCGCTTGTTCGGGTACACTGAGAGAGAATTCAGAATGTCCAATTCATTTAATAAGCACGTCTTTCGGGACTTGTGGGAGGAAACCGGAGCACCCGGAGGAAATTCACGCAGACACGGGAAGAACGTGCAGACTCTGCACAAGCAGTGACCCAAGCAGGAACCGAACCTGGGACTCTGGCGGTGTGAAGCAACAGTGCTAACCACTGAGCTCCTTCATTGCAAGAGGACTTGAGCATAGGAGCCAGGATGTCTGACTGCCTCTACAGGGCCTCAGTGACATGACAACTGGAGTAGCAGTTTTGGTTGCCTTATCTCAGAAAGGACATACTCGCTATAGAGGAGGTGCAGCATAGGTTTCACCAGACTGATTGCTCCCAGAGCAAGATTGTTGCCAGAGGAGAGATTGAGTCATGGAAAATTCAAAGAGTTGATGTCTTGGCTTTTGCCTCCCTGGTAGCCTGGAGACGCATCTTATTGGAATGGTGGAACACGGGGCCGCCGAAACCGGGGATTTGGGTGAGTGACCTGACAGAGTTTCTTTGGCTGGAGAAGATAAAGTTCACCCTGAGAGGGTCTGTGGAGGGGTTTGCTCAGAGATGGTAGCCATTCATCGACTTCAAAAAGTTAAAATGTCAGCTGTGACGGGGGGGGGGGGGGGGGGGGGGGGGTGGTGTGGGGGGGGGGGGGGGGGAGAGGGGGGGGGGCAGGGGGTGTTGTAAAAAAAAAGAGCGGGGACACAGTGAAAGAGCGGGAGGAGAGTGGCGGAGACACAGGATAAAAGAGTGCGAGGAGAGCGGCGGGGACACAGTGAATGAGCGCAAGTAGAGCGCTGGGGACACAGTGAAATAGCGTGAGGAGAGCGGCGGGGACACAGTGAAAGAGCGCGAGGAGAGCGGCGGGGACAAAGCTGCTGGAGAAGCGGCCTTCAGATTTTCGGTGGGGGCAGGGGTCTGTCGGGAAGAGAGACATCACAGCAAAGCAGTGACCTGATTGGCTGGTAAGGAAAGTGCTCCAATTAGCAATAGCTGGGAGAAATTCAACTCTTCGTGTGTTGGTAAGTATTGTGATTGGTAAGTAAAATCTTTATTCCTTTCACTTATTCATTATTTGATATATTTGTAGTCAGTTAAGGTAAAGTGTAAAAATGGCAGGAGATCCCAGACGCGTGTTATGCTCCTCGTGCTCAATGTGGGAGTTCAGGGACGCGGCCGATGCCCCTGACTTCTTCATGTGCGGGAAGTGTGTCCAGCTGCAGCTCTTGTTAGACCGCATGACGGCTCTGGAGCTGCGGATGGACTCACTTTGGGGCATCTGCGATGCTGAGGAGGTCGTGGATAGCACGTTTAGTGAGTTGGTCACACCGCAGATTAGAATTGGTGAGGGAGATGGGGAATGGGTGACCAAAAGGCAGAGAAAGAGCAGGAAGGCAGTGCAGGTGTCCCGTGCGGTCATCTCCCTCCAAAACAGGTATACCGTTTTGGATACTATTGGGGGAGATGACTCACCAGCGGAAGGCAGTAGTAGCCAGGCTCATGGCACCGTGGCTGGCTCTGCTGCACAGAAGGCCGGGAAAATGACTGGTAGGGCTATAGTCATAGTGGATTCAATTGTAAGGGGAGTAGACAGGCGTTTCTGTGGTCGAAAACGAGACTCACGAATGGTATGTTGCCTCCCGGGTGCACGGGTCAGGGATGTCTCAGATCGGCTGCAGGAAATACTGAAGGGCGAGGGTGAACAGCCAGTTGTCGTGGTGCATATAGGCACCAACGATATAGGTAAAAAACGGGATGAGGTCCTACAATCAGAATTTAGGGAGTTAGGAATTAAGTTAAAAAGTAGGACCTCAAAGTTAGTAATCTCAGGATTTCTACCCGTGCCACGAGACAGAGTAGAAATTCAAGAATAGTCAGAATGAATACGTGGCTTGAGATGGTGCAGGAGGGAGGGGGTTCAGATTTTTGGGACATTGGAACCGGTTCTGGGTACGGTGGGACCATTACAAATCGGATGGTCTACACCTGGGCAGGACTGGAACCAATGTCCTAGGGGGTGCTTTTGCTAACACTGTTGGGGAGGTTTTAAACTAATGTGGCAGGGGGATGGGAACCAGATTAGGAAGTTAGAGGTCAGTAAAAAGGCAGCAAATAAAGCCAGTAAGGTACTAAATAATAAACTTAATGTGACTAAGTGGAAGAATAGACAGGGAAGAGATGATGAATACAAATGGACAGATGGTCTGAGGTGCATTTGTTTTAATGTGAGAAGTGTAGTAGGTAAGGCAGATGAATTTAGGGCTTGGATTAGTACCTGGGAATATGATGTTATTGGTATTATTGAGACTTTGTTGAGGGAAGGGCAAGACTTGGAACTAACTATCCCAGGGTATAGATGCTTCAGGAGGGATAGAGAGGGAGGTGAAAGGGGTGGAGGAGTTGCATTGCTGGTCAGAGATGATATCACAGCTGTGATTAAGGAGGGCACGATGGAGGATTCGAGCACTGAAGCAATATGGGTATAGCTAAGAAATAGGAAGGGTGCAGTAACATTGTTGGGACTTTACTACAGGCCTCCCAAAAGTGAGTGTGAAGTAGAGGTACAAATATGTAGACAGATTATAGAAAAATGTAGGAGCAATAGGGTGGTTGTGATGGGAGATTTTAACTTCCCCAACATTGAATGGGACTCATGTAGTGTTGGAGGTGTAGATGGAGCAAAATTTGTAAGGAGCATCCAGGAGAGTTTTTTAGAGCAGTATGTAAATAGTCCAACTCGGGAAGGGGCCATACTGGACCTGGTATTGGGGAATGATCCCGGCCAGATGGTTGAAGTTTCAGTCGGTGATTACTTTGGGAATAGCGATCACAGTTCCCTAAGTTTTAGAATATTCATGGACAAAGACGAGAGTGGTCCTAAAGGAAGAGTGCTAAATTGGGGAAAGGCCAAGTATAACAAAATTCGGCAGGAGCTAGGGAATGTGGATTGGGAGCAGCTGTTTAAGGGTAAATCCACATTTGAAATGTGGGAGTCTTTTAAGGAAAGGTTGATTAGAGTGCAGGACAGACATGTCCTTTTGAAAATGAGAGATAGAAATGGCAAGATTAGGGAACCATGGATGACGGGTGGAATTGTGAGACTAGCTAAGATGAAAAAGGAAGCATACATGAGATCGAGGCGACTCAAAACTGATGAAGCTTTGGAGGAATATCGGGAAAGTAGGACAAATCTCAAACGCGCAATAAAGAGGGCTAAAAGGGGTCATGAAATATCTTTGGCTAACAGGGTTAAGGAAAATCCCAAAGCCTTTTATTCGTATGTAAGGAGCAAGAGGGTAACTAGAGAAAGGATTGGCCCACTCAAAGACAAAAGAGGGAATTTATGCATGGAGTCAGAGGAAATGGGTGAGATTCTTAATGAGTACTTTGCATCGGTATTCACCAAGGGGAGGGACATGACGGATGTTGAGGCTGGGGATGGATGTTTAAATACTCTAGATCAAGTCGGCATAAGGAAGGGGGAAGTTTTGGGTATTCTAAAAGGCATTAAGGTGGACAAGTCCCCAGGTCCGGATGGGATCTATCCCAGGTTACTGAGGGAAGCGAGGGACGAAATAGCTGGTGCCTTAACAGATATTTTTGCAGCATCCTTGAGCATAGGTGAGGTCCCGGAGGACTGGAGAATTGCTAATGTTGTCCCTTTGTTTAAGAAGGGTAGCAGGGATAATCCAGGGAATTATAGACCTGTGAGCTTGACGTCAGTGGTAGGCAAACTATTGGAGAAGATACTGAGGGATAGGATCTATTCACCTTTGGAAGAAAATAGACTTATCAGTGATAGGCAGCATGGTTTTGTGCAGGGAAGGTCATGTCTTACAAACCATCGAGGGCCGAAGGGCCTGTTCTGTGCTGTACTGTTCTATGTTCTATGTAAACCTAATAGAATTCTTTGAGGAAGTGACAAAGTTAATTGATGAGGGAAGGGCTGTAGATGTCATATACATGGACTTCAGTAAGGCGTTTGATAAAGTTTCCCATGGCAGGTTGATGGAAAAAGTGAAGTCGTATGGGGTTCAGGGTGTACTAGCTAGATGGATAAAGAACTGGCTGGGCAACAGGAGACAGAGAGTAGTGGTGGAAGGGAGTGTCTCAAAATGGAGAAAGGTGACTAGTGGTGTTCCACAGGGATCCGTGCTCGGACCAGTGTTGTTTGTGATATACATAAATGATCTGGAGGAAGGTATAGGTGGTCTGATTAGCAAGTTTGCAGATGATACTAAGATTGTTGGAGTTGCAGATAGCGAGGAGGACTGTCAGAGAATACAGCAAAATGTAGATAGATTGGAGAGTTGGGCAGAGAAATGGCAGATGGAGTTCAATCCAGACAAATGCGAGGTGATGCATTTTGGAAGATCTAAATCAAGAGCGGACTATACGGTCAATGGAAGAGTCCTGGGGAAAATTGATGTACAGAGAGATCTGGGAGTTCAGGTCCATTGTACCCTGAAGGTGGCAATGCAGGTCGATAGAGTGGTCAAGAAGACATACAGCATGTTTGCCTTCATTGGACGGGGTATTGAATACAAGAGTCGGCAGGTCATGTTACAGTTGTATATGACTTTGGTTAGGCCACATTTGGAATACTGCGTGCAGTTCTGGGCGCCACATTACCAGAAGGATGTGGATGCTTTAGCGAGGGTGCAGAGGAGGTTCACCAGGATGTTGCCTGGTATGGAGGGTGTTAGCTATGAAGAAAGGTTGAGTAGATTAGGATTGTTTTCGTTGGAAAGACGGAGGTAGAGGGGGGACCTGATTGAGGTCTACAAAATTATGAGAGGTATGGACAGGGTGAATAGCAACAAGCTTTTTCCAAGAGTGGGGGTGTCAGTTACAAGGGGTCACAATTTCAAGGTGAGAGGGGGAAAGTTTAAGGGAGATGTGCGTGGGAAGTTTTTTATGCAGAGGGTGTTGGGTGCCTGGAACGCTTTGCCAGCAGAGGTGGTAGAGGCGGGCACGATAGCATAATTTAAGATGCATCTAGACAGATACATGAATGGGCGGGGAACAGAGGGAAGTAGATCCTTGGAAAATAGGCGACAGGTTTAGATAAAGGATCTGGGCAGGCTGGGAGGGCCGAAGAGCCTGTTCCTGTGCTGTAATTTTCTTTGTTCCATATATATAGAATATATATATATTTATTATATAAATGCCTCAGGGGTCACAGTCTCAGGATATGGGGTAGGCCCTTTAGGACTGAGATTAGGAGAAACCTCTTCACTCAGACAGCGGTGAACCTGTGGAATTCTCTGTCACGGAAAGCTGTGGAGGCCGTCACTGAATATACTCAAGAAGGAATAGATAGATTTCTAGATGTCAAAGGGTTGGGGAGAGCACTGGGGTATTGCGTTGAGCTAGGGGATCAGCCATGATTATATTGAATGACAGAAGAGGATTGAAGGGCAGATGGGCCTGAAACCAAAAGTATTTTAGGGTAATACGCACAAAACTCTAAAAAAAAAACTTTCACCCTGCAGGATTTCACAGCTAAAGAAGCATTTCTTGAAGTGTGGCTAAAGTTGCAATGTATGATATGCAGCAGCCAACATGTGCACCAGCAAAGATCCCACACACAGCGATTTGGGATCATATTTCAGGGATATTTCTCTCTCGAACAACATTGGTCCTGGCTTCCCCTTTGCTCTTCTATCGACAGTGGCCATGATAACTTGTACATCCACCCAAGAAGGCAGCTGTACATCCACCTGAGAAGGCATCGAACAACGCACATGAAAGATAACATTTCCAACAGTTTAGAGTCCCTCAGCACTAAACCCCTGACATCCAGCACAGGGCTAAATCGCTGGCTTTTAAAGCAGGCCAAGCAGCGCTGGTTCAATTACTGTACCAGCCTCCCCGAACAGGCACCGGAATTTGGCGACTGGGGGCTTTTCACAGTAACTTCATTTGAAATCTACTTGTGACAATGAGTGATTTTCATTTCATTTAATTTCATTTCAACTAGCTCTGGGGGAAGGGGGGGGGGGGGGTAAAATTTTCCCTCTCAGGTGATGTCATGATAATGATTTCTATTTGGTGAAATACCCAAGTGAACAGGTTGCAATGAGGAGAGAAACGCAAACAGAAACCCATTGAAGCTATGTGGTAATCTTGAACCTTTTCACAGTGTTTCAAATGGAAAAAACACTGATGGTGTTTGAGATGCCGAAGAAAGGGATCAGAAGAGATGGGACTTCTAAGATTTAAAGAAAAAACAGCCAAAGTGTTCCTTGATGAGTATAATTGTGTCCTTGGAATCTCAAGCTGAGTGGAATGATTGTTGATGGACACTGGAGGTTTTGACCTAGAATGGCTAGAAGGAGGGAACCTTTGCTGGAGAATTGGGAGTAACAATGAGGCTGTTTCTGTAAAATGCTACATATCTACAAGATTTAAGTCTACATTGGGATTGGAACAAGAAAAAATAGTAAGGTAAATAAGTCATCAGTGAGCGTGGTTTCTAATAATTTTAGTAATAATCTTTATTGTCACAAGTAGGCTTACATTAAGACTGCAATGAAGTTACTGTGAAAAGCCCCTAGTCGCCACATTCTGGCCCCTGTTCGGGTACACAGTGGGAGAATTCAGAATGTCCAAACTACCTAATAGCATGTCTTTCGGGACTTGTGGGAGGAAACCGGAGCACCCGGAGGAAACCTACGCAGACACAGGGAGCATGTGCAGACTCCGCACAGTCACCCAGAAAGTGACCCAAACCGGGAATCGAACCTGGGACCTTGGCATTGTGAAGCCATTGTGCTAACCATTTTGTTACCGTGCTGCTCCCAAACTGTAGCTACTCTGTGGGACAGAGTATAAATCAAAAAATAATGCAGCATGCAAGAAAGGTAATGAGATAATTGTGCGCAAATTTAATCTTCATATCAAATTGGCAAAGATAGCCTTGATTACCAGTTCCAATTTATCATAGCCAATCCACCTAACCTGCACATCTTTGGACTGTGGGAGGAAACTGGAGCAGCCAGATGAAACCCATGCAGACACGGGGAGAACGTGCAAACTCCACACAGCTACCCAAGGCTGGAATTGAACACGGGTCCCTGGTGCTGTGCTGCCCTTGGGCGACTAGGGAATTAATAATGGGAAACAAGAAAACAGCAGAGACTTTAAACGAGCATTTGTACCTGGCCTTCACAGTTTAAAAAAACATACTAAAACATCCTGAGAAGAAAATCATGGGGCTTAAAGGAGGGAGGGAGAAACTTACAACAAATTATGACCACTTGTGAAACTAATAGGGGCTGGTTTAGCACAGGGCTAAATCGCTGGCTTTGAAAGCAGACCAAGGCAAGACAACAGCACGGTTCAATTCCCCTACCAGCCTCCCTGAACAGGCGCCGGAATGTGGCGACTAGGGGCTTTTCACAGTAACTTCATTTGAAGCCTACTTGTGACAAGTGATTTTCATTTCATAATAAAATAAATTTTCATTTTAATAATGGGACTAAAGGCTGACAAGTCCCTTGGAGGACTATCTAGGGGAGGCAGCGGCAGAGTGGTCCAGAGATCCAGGGTAGTTTCTGGGGACTTGGATTTGAATCCCACCACAGCAGATGGTGAAATTTGAATTCAATAAAAATCTGGAATTAAAATTCTAATAATGACAATGAAACAATTGTCAAACAAACCCATCTGGTTCATTAATGTTCTTTACAGAAGGAAATTGTCCTTACCAGGCCTGGCCTACATGTGATCCAGACCCACAGCTACTGTGGTTGACTCAAATGCCCTTTAAAATGGCCTGTTGAAACCACTCAATTCAAGGGCAATTAGGCATGGGTAATAAATGCTAGCAGAGCCAGTGGCACCCACATCCCCTGAATAAATAAAAAAGATACTACTTGTTTACAAGCCAGGAGAGACCTCTGTATTTGATGGTGTTTACCTCATCAATGCCTGGTGAAAGACATTAGGGGCATCAAAACTGATGCCATTTTGGGCTCATGGTATGGTTATGTGTGAGACATTTGGGATGGTGGTGGTGCCCAAGGACTCATGTGGAAGGCAGGCCTTGCCAGCCTAGATGAACTTACACTGAATAAAGCCATCCCTGATGCCCCTGAAGGTTGCTCATTTCAGCCCTTTCGTCCTTGCCATGTACGTGCCCAGGCGCTATATCTGAATCTTCATCAGGTTCCTCCTCCACAGGTGCCTAGGCGACCTGGTCCAGTGATTCCCCCAAAGAGAAAGGTAAGTTGAAAATTATGATTAGTGACACTTGCTCTGGAGGACAATGCAGGGCTCCCCGGGAACAGCCCGGGCATCCAAACCTCATCATCAGCATATTACAATCCTGGATGGACCCCAAAAGTTGCTAGGATACTGGATAGAAACCCCAATATTTTATTTTAATTTGTAAGACTGTGAGGAAAAGATACTTTGCTCCAGGAGTGATTCAAATAGGGATATGGTATATTGAAACAAACTTCATTACTAACACAGCATTATACTCACTTCAGCATCATACAAAAAAAAATAGTTCAATTACCAGTTAAACAATGCTTACAAATGCCAGGAAACACTTTAACTTCTAACTGATATTGTTTTATCTCCAATCAAGCAAAAACCATCTTAAGTTAAAACCCACTTTTATGCAATGTTAGCAGACCCAGGAATACTTGCTTTATAAAGATGTTTTGGATAAACTGTTTTACGAGAGACCGATACTTCAGGTTCTAGCTTGCAGATTCTTGCCTGTGTCAAATTATGTTTAACGTCCCAGCATTTGGCAAAAGACTCTTGTTCTGTTCAGAGGAAAATATTTAACTCACTGTTTTCAGAAGCTGCTAGTCTGTTCACGGACAGATCTAAACTAAGCTCAACACCCGACTGCTTCAGCCCCTGGCTCCTCCCATTAATCACATCATCTCTATCCCACTAATTAGGTTATGACATCTGACTAAGGCTAAATATAATGGGCAGGATTCTCCGTCGACCAATGGCAGAATCGGGAAAGGCGATTAGGTGGAGAATCGGTTTTGACGGCAAAATCATGGCGGGCGTTGGGTGCATGCTGAATCGTAGTTCTCCGGTGCCCCAACAGCGGCGTCAATGCGTTCCACTCCGCATGTACAGTAAACACGGGTGGCATGTCATTACCAGGCCTGACCTCGCATTCTTCGGGGCCTCTGCAATCCTCCGCCTCCACCAACAGTGAGGTTCACTTGTTTTCAAAAATTAGGTGCTGTAGGTGATGAGGGGGAGAGAGGGGATATGGAAAGTGTCCAATATTGCAATTGTGTGCTGACAGGTGTGCTGCTGGTTGGGGTCTTCTGCCAGGGCTGGGGGAGTAGTGGGATGTGGCCAGATGGTAGGCTGTGGGGTGGACGGGCATAGAATACCATTGGTGCAGCCTGCCAGGCAGCCATGCAGCTGTACATGCCACTGACTGCCTACTGTGATCTTAGCACCACAGGTCATATGGGTGTCCCCCCAGACCATTTGCCCTAGGTACCCTCTGGCCCCAGTCGACCATCAGCTGGATGGGCACACCCCAGCGTAACCAGTGCCATCTTGTTGGCCAGGATGAGTGTGTATGGGGAGTGGAGTGCTGATATGCAGCAGCAGCCTGTCAGCCTCTCGTATGCCAATCCTGACCAGTGCAAATCCAACACCATATTCCATTGGAATTGATCGTCTTCCATGTGGCACCAGTGCTAGCCCCTCAACGTTCGATGAATCCAGATGTGGCACCAGTTTTGCTGTCATAGACGTCCACAAATCCTGTTCCGGTGTCAACACTTAGTCTCAGGAACAGAGAATTCCACTGCATGTCTCTAGTTATCGACTCCCTTGGGGACCTTCTTTCTATAAACAAAATTCCATTAGGCCTATTCAGGTAATCAAGATACACGGTTGGAATTAATTATGATCTTACTTTTGCAATGCTTTAATTGCACCTCTGGCCAAAGTATCTGTCTTTTAAACCAAGACTTTAAAAAATATTACTGTAGCAGTCAGATACACCCTAACCCGGGCTTTTAACCATGACTGCACCAGATACATATAATGCAATATATATATATATATATATAGTAAGGGTACTTTGTGTTTGTTCCTGCCTATTCCCTTGTTTCCCCTTTCTTTTATTTTGCCCATTATATTTTTGATTCCTGAATGATTTAGGAACTCATGTCTTTAAGGCAGCCTGTATCTTTAATTCAAGCAGAAGGAAGCAGATGCTTGTGCCTTTTATTCATACAGAAGATTCCAGAGGACTGTGCTGTTTTAGACTAGTGAATGCAGCTGGCCAGTGTCAATTATGACTTGGTTTAATTGATTTGGCTGGTGGCCAATGAATGAGCCCAAAAAGGTTATGTTCTGCCCAGTAACAAGTGGTGATTGGATATTATCCCACTGGAATGTTTTCAAAGGCACGAGCTTCCATTTTAGTTTCACTTTTGGTTCTGGATGGAGGGATCTAACTAACTCTTCAAAAGGATCTAACTCATCCTCTTCGAGTGCTATTATGTATGACTCTCTCCAGCAAGTTTGGGTGTCATTTTCTTGAGACTGCAGTGGCCTGAAGTCAAACCATGAGCTGAAAGCAAGGTTTGATGTGAAATAAAGTGTCTATCCAGAAATATATAGGTTTGAAGGTGAACCTCTAGCTGAAGGCCCAGTTTGATAAGAATAAAGTGTCTCTCCAGAAAGCCTGCCACCTGTAAAGACTGCATTTTCTAAACTGCGGGCACCTTGAAAGAAAGACCATTACCAACTTTAGAGATTTTGATCAACCAGCATGCTGTGACGAAAGATGCATAGAGCTACCATTTGAAGCAAAGACATATCTTTGACCTTCATCCTTACCTTTTTACCCCTTTCCACCCCTCTGAGTTTGTCTGTTTTGTGGCTGGAGGGTGGGACAGTTTTCTATGTTAGTTCTTGTGTTTCAACTTACAAACCTGATGACTAATTATTGGGCAACTGAGGGCCAAAAACTTCAGGAATTTATCTAAGAATTACTGGCAACTCACTTGTGTTGTGACTCTGGAACATGTGGGGCTGGAATTGACTGTACACTTGTCCAGGGTAGTGTAACGATATATATATGAAATTCCTACCTTCATCACAAGCAGCCCTATTGTTCTCTCCACCATTGCACTTATGGAGACATAGCTGTGATTGTATCTCTCCTCTGCTCATCTGTGTGAGAGGTGTCATGAGCCACCTTTTTAAAAGGATAACCCTAGTCACCCATCAACTAACTGTCGAGGCAAGCTGGAGCAGCGAACAGACTTGGCACTTAAGTGGCGCAGTATTTGAGTATAGTCGGAGCTGGCACAGTACCTTGGACAGACTAGTAGAATCTAGGTTCTGTGCAAACAAACCATCTGAACATTAATGGACTGAAACTCCTGTTGACAAAGGCACTGAGCTGGCACCTTGATGGCCACATGGGTGCAGTTAATGGCACCCTGGATGCAAGGGAATCCAACATGTGTAGTGAAGCCTCTGGTCCGCTCAGTGTGGCTGACGTGATCTGTCTTGAAATGTATGAATGCTCTCACCCGCCTGAACAAAGCGTCAGTCACCAGCTTGACACAACTGATTGGGAGACTCCGCAATGATCACCCACAGAGCCCGGGAAAGATCCGGAAGCATAAAGATTACGTGTCAAATGACCTTCAGACCATGGGCTCCATGCAAATCTCCAATATCAAATGACTGCAATATCTTGAAAGCTCCAGAATGCAGAGAAAATGCTCAGAATGCTCCAAACCTAACCCTCAAAACACCTAACACAGCCTACTTTTGCTCCAGCCCCCTTTTATCCTGCCCTTCATTGAGAAAACTGCCACAACAGTTTCTCTGCCTGACTGTGTTGCCTATGTTCCATGTAATATTTCAGTCAACTGGAGATTCAGTCCTCTTAAGTGCCTCCATAATTGTTGACAGGCAAATTGTTGACTGGCACATAATAATAATCTTTATTTGTGTCACAAGTAGGCTTACATTAACACTGCAATGAAGATACTGCGAAGATCCTAGTCGCCACACTATGGCACCTGTTCAGGTACACTGAGGGAGCATTCAGAATGTCCAATTCACCTTGTGAGAGGAAATTGGAAAACCCGGAGGAAACCCACGCAGACACGGGGAGAACGTGCAAATTCTGAACAGACTGACCCAAGCCAGGAATTGAATCTGGGTCACACGCTGTGAACCAAATGGTCGATCTGCGCTTGTGACTGACTGAAATATTGCATGATGACGTTAGATGTACACCTGACGTCACCCCAAGCTCCATGTTGGCTGCGTGTCTGTCCAGGCATAAAATTCTGCCCCATGTTTACTCTTATCTCAGGATTTTGAGCACCTTCAATCGAATCTCAGAGAAACTTTTCACATGGGTGAGGGGGAAATTTGTTTGTTCAGTGCACCTGAATCTTTGGCATTCACTACCTCAAAGCGCTTTGTATCCTTCATTTGTGTAGATTCTAAACTGAGATAGATTTTTCATCTTTAAGAAAATCGAGAGATAAGGGATGTAGGTGAGAAAGTCAGTTAATATAAATGATCAACCATGATTGTATTGAATAGTAGAGACAGCTCAAGAGGCCGTAAGATCTACTATTTCCTACGTTATTTAAAAAGCAACACATTTTTTAATTCACTACTTCACCTGAACCAGAGGGGTACCAATATCCTGGGGGGGAGATTTGCTAGTGCTCTTCAGGGGGGTTTAAACTAATTCAGCAGGGGGATGGGAACCTAAATTGTAGTCCCAGTGTACAGGATGTTGAGAGTAGTGAGGTCAGGGATAGGGTTAAAAGTTCGAAAGAGGGCACCGGCAAGCAGGACGCTGGTTTGAAGTGTGTCTACTTCAACGCCAGGAGCATCCGGAATAAGGTGGGTGAGCTTGCAGCATGGGTTGGTACCTGGGATCTCGATGTTGTGCCGATTTCGGAGACATGGGTAGAGCAGGTTCCAGGATTTAGATGTTTCTGTAAGAACAGGGAAGATGGTAAAAGAGGGGGGGGGTGTGGCATTGTTAATCAAGGAAAGTATTACGGCGGTAGAAAGGACGCTTGAGGACTCGTCTACTGAGGCAGTATGGGCCGAGGTTAGGAACAGTAGAGGAGAGGTCACCCTGTTGGGAGTTGTCTATAGATCTCCGAATAGTTCCAGAGATGTAGAGGAAAGGATTGCAAAGATGATTCTTGACAGGAGCGAGAGTAACAGGGTAGTTGTTATGGGGGACTTTAACTTTCCAAATATTGACTGGAAATACTATAGTTCGAGTACTATAGATGGGTCAGTTTTTGTGCAGTTTTCTGACACAGTATGTAGACAGGCCAACAAGGGGCGAGGTCACATTGGATTTGGTACTGGGTAATGAACCCGGCCAGGTGTTAGATTTAGATGAGCACTTTGGTGATAGTGATCACAACTCGGTTATGTTTACTTTAGCAATGGGCAGGGATAGGTATATACCGCAAGGCAAGAATTATAGCTGGGGGAAAGGCAATTATGATGCTATTCGGCAAGATTTAGGATGTATAGGATGGGGAAGGAAACTGCAGGGGATGGGTACAATCGAAATGTGGAGCTTTTTCAAGGAACAGCTACTGCGTGTCCTTGATAAGTATGTACCTGTCAGGCAGGGAGGAAGTTGTCGAGCAAGGGAACCGTGGTTTACTAAGGAAGTTGAAGCACTTGTCAAGAGGAAGAAGAAGGCTTATGTTAGGATGAGACATGAAGGCTCAGTTAGGGCACTTGGGAGTTACAAGTTAGCCAGGAAGGACCTAAAGGGAGAGTTAAGAAGAGCGAGGAGAGGACACGAAAAGTCGTTGGCGGATAGGATCAAGGAAAACCCTAAGGCTTTCTATGGGTATATCAGGAACAAAAGAATGACTAGAGTAAGATTAGGGCCAATCAAGGATAGTAGTGGAAAGTTGTGTGTGGAATCAGAGGAGATAGGGGAAGCATTAAATGGATATTTTTCGTCAGTGTTTACACTGGAGAAAGACAATGTTGTCGAGGAGAACACTCAGGTTCAGTCGACCAGGCTAGATGGAATTGAGGTTCAAAAGGAGGAGGTGTTAGCAATTTTAGAAAATGTCAAAATAGATAAGTCCCCTGGGCCAGATGGGATTTATCCTAGGATTCTCTGGGAAGCCAGGGAGGAGATTGCAGAGCCTTTGTCCTTGATCTTTATGTCGTCTTTGTCGACAGGAATAGTGCCGGAAGACTGGAGGATAGCAAATGTTGTCCCCTTGTTCAAGAAGGGGAGTAGAGACAACCCTGGTAATTATAGACCTGTGAGCCTTACTTCGGTTGTGAGTAAAATGTTGGAAAAGGTTATAAGAGATAGGGTTTATAATCATCTTGAAAAGAACAAGTTGATTAGCGATACTCAACACGGTTTTGTAAAGGGTAGGTCATGTCTCACAAACCTTATTGAGTTTTTTGAGAAGGTGACCAAACAGGTGGATCAGGGTAAAGCTGTTGATGTGGTGTATATGGATTTCAGTAAGGCGTTTGATAAGGTTCCCCACGGTAGGCTATTGCAGAAAATAAGGAAGTATGGAATTGAAGGTGATTTAGCGGTTTGGATCAGTAATTGGCTAGCTGAAAGAAGACAGAGGGTGGTGGTTGATGGCAAATGTTCATCCTGGAGTTCAGTTACTAGTGGTGTACCGCAAGGATCTGTTTTGGGGCCACTGCTGTTTGTCATTTTTATAAATGACCTGGAAGAGGGTGTAGAAGGATGGGTTAGTAAATTTGCAGATGACACGAAGGTCGGTGGAGTTGTGGATAGTGCTGAAGGATGTTATAGGATACAGAGGGACATAGATAAGCTGCAGAGCTGGGCTGAGAGGTGGCAGATGGAGTTTAATGCGGAAAAGTGTGAGGTGGTTCACTTTGGAAGGAGTAACAGGAATGCAGAGTACTGGGCTAATGGCAAGATTCTTGGTAGTGTAGATGAACAGAGAGATCTCGGCATCCAGGTACATAAATCCCTGAAAGTTGCCACCCAGGTTAATAGGGCTGTTAAGAAGGCATATGGTGAGCTAGCCTTTATAAGCAGGGGGATTGAGTTTCGGAACCACAAGGTCATGCTGCAGCTGTACATAACTCTGGTGCGGCCACACCTGGAGTACTGCGTGCAGTTCTGGTCACCACATTATAGGAAGGATGTGGAAGCTTTGGAAAGGGTTCAGAGGAGATTTACTAGGATGTTGCCTGGTATGGAGGGAAGGTCTTACGAGGAAAGGCTCAGGGAATTGAGGTTGTTTTCGTTAGAGAGGAGAAGGCTGAGAGGTGACTTAATAGAGACATATAAGATAGTCAGAGGGTTAGATAGGGTGGACAGTGAGAGTCTTTTTCCTCGGATGGTGATGACCAACACGAGGGGACATAGCTTTAAATTGAGGGGTGATAGATATAGGACAGATGTCAGAGGCAGTTTCTTTACTCAGAGAGTAGTAGGGGTGTGGAACGCCCTGCCTGCAATAGTAGTAGACTCGCCAACTTTAAGGGCATTTAAGTGGTCACTGGATAGACATATGGATGAAAATGGAATAGTGTAGGTCAGATAGGCTTCAGATGGTTTCACAGGTCAGCGCAACATTGAGGGCCGAAGGGCCCGTACTGCGCTGTAGTGTTCTATGTTCTATATACTGAACAATTTTTGAATTGAAAAATATCTGTTTACAAAACCATAGATTACCAACAAATACTTGACAATGAATAAGCACACAGGACCTGAATTAAGTATTTTGGATGTCCGTTCGGAATGTTAAAATACTTCAGTAGTTATAACTGCAATCAGTGCATTTTCAGCTACTATTTGCATTTAAAAAAAAATAAACCTGACAATCCCCGTTTTGTATAATACATTTAAGTAGGTAATTAGTGAGAACTTTACAAACACTCAGAAGAAAGAGTTTCTTATTTCATTACACATTGCCAAAACAGTTCTGGTTCTGCTCAAGTATTTGGTCATGATGTGGAGATGCCGGCGTTGGACTGGGGTGTGCACAGTAAGAAGTCTTACAACACCAGGTTAAAGTCCAACAGGTTTGTTTCAAACACTAGCTTTCATAGAATTTACAGTACAGAAGGAGGCCATTCGGCCCATCGAGTCTGCACCGGCTCTTGGAAAGAGCACCCTACCCAAGGTCAACACCTCCACCCTATCCCCATAACCCAGTAACCCCACCCAACACTAAGGGCAATTTTTGGACACTAAGGGCAATTTATCATGGCCAATCCACCTAACCTGCACATCTTTGTGACTGTGGGAGGAAACCGGAGCACCCGGAGGAAACCCACGTACACACGGGGAGGATGTGCAGACTCCGCACAGACAGTGACCCAAGCCGGAATTGAACCTGGGGCCCTGGAGCTGTGAAGCGATTATGCTATCCATAATGCTACCGTGCTGCCCTTTTGGAGTACTGCTCCTTCCTCAGGTGAATAAAGAGGTATATTTCAGAAAAATATATATATATAAAGTCAAAGATGCAAGACAATGCTTTGAATGTGAGCATTTGCAGGTAATTCAAGTATTTTGTGAAAGAGTGACTATTGATTAATTTATTTCATTTATTGTCACGTACCAAAGTACAGTGAAAAGTATTTTTCCGCGGCTGAGGGAACGTACACAGTATGTACATAGTAGACAAAGAGAATAATCAACAGAGAACATTGACAAATGGTACATCGACAAACAGTGATTGGTTACAATGCGGAACAAGGGGCCAAACAAAGCAAATACATGAGCAAGAGCAGCATAGGGCATTGTGAATAGTGTTCTTACAGGGAACAGATCAGTCCAAGTGGGAGTCGTTGAGTCTTGTAGCTGTGGGAAAGAAGCTGTTCCTATGTCTGGATGTGCGGGTCTTCAGACTTCTGTACCTTCTGCCTAATGGAAGGGTCTGCACGAAATCCTGGGCTGGATTCTCCGATTTGGAGACTTTGCCTCCACGCCGGCGTGGGAATGGTGAGGAACACTTGTGCAAAACGGCCTTCAATTCCCCATTTGGCTGGGGGCTAACAGCTGAGCAACATAGAGCAACCGGAGAATCCAGTCCCCTGTATTAGAAAAAAAACCTAGTACAATAGAAAATACAGTACAGAAGAGGCTCTTTGGTCCATCGGAAGTTTAATACAATAGTACATTGAAGGTATGCAATATTTTTCAGATTTATACTTGTAACCATTGTGATCCACCGCACGGAAGCAGGCCATTCAGCCCATTGTGTCCATTTGGTAATAAAAACAGTAAAATATTTCAGCCACTTCTCATAAAATCTCATTGTGGTCAATGTAGAAAAGGTGTCATCTTCCCAGTGAATAGGCTTTAATGATACAAGAATTAAAATGAATTTCAAAGAACAAAACAAGTCAAATATTGAATGTATAAACAGGGTTACAAAAGCTGCAATCAGTATATACTGCTACAGGCAAGCTGCCCTTCCAAGTCTCACACCATCCTGACTTGGAAATATATCACCATTCCTTTACTGTTCTGGGGGGAAAAATGTAGACCCCCCTTCCGAGCAGCACGGTGATGTACCTACAACATAAGGACTGCAGCAGTTCAAGAAGGCAGCTCACCACCACCTTCTCAACAGCAATTGGGAATGGGCAACGAGGACTGGCCTTGGCAGCAATGCCCAAATCATTAGACCAGGAGAAAATTAGACACATGAAGCAGGTGCACACCTTTGGATGTCTTATCTCAGGAAAGATGCACTTGCCCCAGATTGAAGTAAAACAACCAGAGGGGGAGATGAGAATTTTATTTTACACAGTGATGCACTATAAATTACTACAAGACGAGAGTAGAGAATAATCAAAGCTTTATTAAGCAGAGATGTGTGGCCTCCTGCAGCTGCTACCAGAATGGAAGCAGCTCGGGTGTGCACACACATTTATACTCTGCCTACTGGGCGGAACCAGCAGGCAGGGATTTACCCCCGTACCTATAGTGCAGGAGCCTTACCGTATTACCTCTAATAATCATCATTACAACTACTATACAATCAGTGGAGACTACGACATTCACCCCCTGTTAAAAAAGAGTCGTGGGGGTGGTGGAAAAATTTACAGTTTGGTGAAAAATTTACAGTTCAGGCGACATTTACAAATTCAGCTGGTCAGGTGCCTTGATCCTCCGCTGAGATCGCCTCGGTCCTGGTGGTGATTGGGGCGCCGACTTGGTCGCCTGCGACTCCAGGAGCATGTTGTCCTTGTCTTGATCCCCGGGTGGAACCAGTGGGAGGACGGATCGTCCCGGGGTGGGGGCTGTAGTGAGGTGCGCTGGGGGGAGGGTGGGTGGCGCCGGGGCAATCGGACGGACGGGGGGGGGGGGGGGGTGTCGGGTGGTGGGCCATGGGTGGGGATCTGTGTCCTGGCGCCCGTCAGGGTACGTCTACTGCGGGTTCAGGTGCAGTAGTTGTACCCTTTCGTCTAACGGGTCCACCTTGTGGATCCGCACGTGTTTGCGGAGGAGGGCAGGTCCAGGAGCTGCCAGCCATGTTGGGAGCGAAACCCCAGAGGTAGACTTCCTGGGGAAGGCAAGGAGATGTTCATGGGAGGTTTCATTAGTTGCGGAGCAGAGTAGTGATCGGATAGAGTGTAGCGTGTCAGGGAGGACATCCTGCCAGCGGGCGACCAGGAGACTGTTAGACCGCAGGGCCGCAGGACGGCCTTCCAGACAGTCCCATTCTCCCTCACCACTTGCTCGTTTCCCTGGGGGTTGTAGCTGGTTGTCCAGCGCGAGGCAATGTCCTTGCTGAGCAGGAACTGACGCAGTTCATCACTCATAAAGGAGGATCGCCAGTCGCTGTGGATGTAAGCAGGGAAACCGAACAGCGAAGATGCTGTTGAATGCTTTAATGACCGTGGCAGACGTCATATCGGGGCATAGGATGGGGAAGGGGAATCGGGAGTACTTATCGACCAGGAAGTATGTGTTTCGGTCGGTGGAGGGGAGGGGCCCTTTGAAGTCCATGCTGAGGCGTTCAAAGGGGCGGGAGGCCTTCACCAGGTGCGCTCAGTGGCCGGTAGAAGTGCAGTTTGCACTCCGCGCAGACCTGGCAGTCTCTGGTGACAGCCCTGACCTCTGCAATGGAGTAGGTCAGGTTGCGGGCCTTTATGAAGTGAAAGAACCGGGTGACAGAGACCATCGTGTAGGGCCCAGAGTTGCTCCACTTGTGCGCTGGCACATGTACCTTGGGATAGGGCATCGGAGGGCTCGTTGAGCTTCCCAGGGCGATACAAAATCTTGTAATTGTAGGTGGAAAGCTCGATCCTCCACCGTAAGATTTTATCATTTTTGATCTTGCCCCGCTGCGTATTGTTAAACATGAAGGAAACCGACCGTTGGTCAGTGAGGAGAGTGAATCTCCTGCCGGCCAGGTAATGCCTCCAATGCCACACAGCTTCCACGATGGCTAGGGCCTCCTTTTCGACAGAGGAGTGCTGAATTTCGGAGGCATGGAGGGTGCGGGAAAAGAATGCCACCGGTCTGCCTGCCTGGTTGAGGGCAGCGGCCAGAGCGACGTCCAATGCATCGCTCTCGACCTGAAAAGGGAGGGACTCATCGACCGCGTGCGTTGTGCCCTTGGCGATGTCTGCCTTGATGCGGTTGAAGGCCTGGCGGGCCTCAGCCATCAGGGGGAAAACTGTGGAGTGGATGAGTGAGCGAGCCTTGTCCGCATAGTTAGTGACCCACTGGGCATAATAGGAGAAAAACCCCAGGCATTGTTTCAGGGCCTTGGGGGAGGGGGAGTTTCATGAGGGGGCGCATGCGGTCGGGGTCAGGCCCTAGAACTTCATTTTCCACAACATAGCCAAGGATGGCTAAGCGGTTGGTGCTGAACATGCACTTCTCCTTATTGTACATGAGATTAAGGAGTTTGGCGGTGTGAAGAAATTTGAGAAGGTTAGCATTGTGGTCCTGCTGGTTGTGGCTGCAGCTGGTGACGTTATCTAGGTAAGGGAAGGTGGCCCGCAGCCCGTACCGGTCAACCATTCGGTCCAACTCCCTTTGGAAGACCGAGACCCCGTTAGTGATGCCAAAAGGAACCCTAAGGAAATGGTAAAGGCGGCCATCTGCTTCGAACGCAGTGTATTGGCAGTCCGTCTTGCGGAAGGGGATCTGGTGGTAGGCAGATTTCAGGTCCATTGTGGAAAAGACCTGGTATTGACCATATCAGATATGCGTGGGAGGGGCTTCGCGTCGAGCTGCGTGTACCGATTGATGGTCTGACTGTAGTCGATGACCATCCCGTGTTTCTCCCCAGTCTTTACTACTACCACTTGGGCTCTCCAGGGGCTGTTGCTGGCCTCAAGGATGCCTTCCTGCAGCAGCTGCTGGACCTCCGACCTGATGAAGGTCCTGTCCTAGGCACTGTGTCGTCTGCTCCTGGTGGCGATGGGTTTGCAATCCGGGGTAAGGTTTGCACACAGGGAAGGTAGGTCGATCTTAAGGGTCGTGAGGTCGCATGCGGTGAAAGGTGGTAGGGGTCTGCCGAATTTTAGAGTTAGGCTTTGGAGGTTGCACTGGAAGTCCAGTCCGAGTAACAGGTCAGCGCAGAGGTTGGGGAGGAAGTAGAGTTGGAAGTTGCTGAACTCTACGCCCTG
Organism: Scyliorhinus canicula; assembly: GCF_902713615.1. NCBI lineage: Eukaryota > Metazoa > Chordata > Chondrichthyes > Carcharhiniformes > Scyliorhinidae > Scyliorhinus > Scyliorhinus canicula. Next base: position 66,028,576 of record NC_052157.1, read on the forward strand.
GATGGTGAGTATGGCGATACAGTACCTCCGGATTTCCACGGAATGGGATCCGGAGGCCAGGGAGATTCCCTGGGTAACGGGGTGTGCCGCAAGGGAGCAGCACCTTACCGTAGAGGGGTGGATGAAGCTTTCTGTGCTCCCGGAGCAAAGAAGGCAGGAAGTCTTGTGCCCATCGACTTTCGCCGTAGTCGTGGTTGCGAGGCCGGGACTGGTCGAGGGTGATCGTGGCGAGCTGCGCCTGGTGCTGGAAGATGTTGGTGCCCAAGGGCCGCATGTGGTCTGCGGGGACGGAAATGGTAGCGCCCACGGGTCGCACATTGGGGGTGTAGGAACGCTGGGCCTAGAAACTGCAGCGGTCGACCGGGCCTGGCACACAGCAGCAAAATGTCCCTTCTTTCTACAGGTCTTTCAGATTGCACTCCGCGCCGGGCAGTGCTGCCGGGGGTGTTTGGTTTGCCCGCAGAAGTAGCATTTGGGCCCCCCGGAGTTGGCTGGCTGCCGAGCAGTGCAGGCTTGCGATGGGCTGGGGGCGGTAGCTGGTGGGGCCCACGATGTCCACGAGGGTGGCGTGCGATCGGGGGCGTACGACTGTACGTTACGGGAGGCTACTGTTAGCGAGTTTGCGAGCTGTCTGGTCACCGCGAGGTCGAGCGTACCCCCTTCTAATAGGCATTGGTGGATGTACGCTGACCCCATGCCGTAACAAAAGCGTCCCTGATTAAAAGTTCCGTATGTTCGACAGCTGAAATTGCCTGGCAATCACAGTTCCTCGCCAGGATGTGCAGAAATCGCCATAAATCATCTAATGACTCACCGGGGAGTTGCTGTCTCGTGGACAGGAGGTGTCTGGCGTAGAGTTTGTTGATCGGCCGAATATAATGTCCTTTCAGAAGCTCCATTGCTTCAGTGTAAGTGGGCGCATCCCGGATAAGGGGAAAAATATCGGAGCTCACCCGTGACTACAGGACCTGGAGCTTCTGTGCATCCGAGGGTTGTTCAGTCGATGATCTGAGGTAGCTTTCGAAGCAAGCTAGCCAGTGGTCGAAGGCCGACGTAGAGTTGGCTGCTTGAGGGTTCAGCTGTTGGTGATCAGGCTTGATACAAAGTTTCATCGTTGTAATATCTGCTTAATAAATTAATGGAGCCAGCAGGCAGGGATTTACCCCCATACCTATAGTACAGGAGTCTCACCGTATTACCTCTAATAATCATCATTACAACTACTGTACAATCAGTGGTGACTAACACACACAGTGAGTCGTTATGATCTGGAATGTCCTACCTGAAAGGGTGGTGGAAGCAGATTTAATAGGAGCTTTCAAAAGGAGTTGAAAATAAACATTTGTAGGGCTATGTGGAAGAAGCAGGTGCGAGTTGGGCTGATTGAATGGCTCTTCCAAAGGGTCAGCAGGCACAATAGATTGAATGGCCTTTTCCTGTGCTAATCAATTCTATTATTACATATGTTTCCTGGAGGACAAATATACAGAACCCTCACAAACCACCACCCCAAAATGGAAACTGAAGGAAATGCACAGCAGGTCATGCATCACTGTGGAGAGAGAAACAGTAAACATTTCAGGTCGGAGGGAAACTTACAATTCTGAAGAAAGATCCTCCTCAACCAAAAACATTTGCTCTGTTTCTCTCTCCACAGATGCTGCCTACCTGCTGAGTATTTCCTACATTTACTGTTTTTTATTTCAGTTTTGCAGCATTTTTGTTTTTTTTTTGCTTTTATATTAACTGCTAACTTCTAAATCACAAATTAGGAATCGATCAATCATGGATTTTCATATCAAGACATTTAAAGTAGACTTACTCAGTTTCTATGTACAGGAATATGGGCTGGATTTTCCCATCGGCGGGATCCTCCATTTCGCCGGCAGCGCACACGCGCCCGTGGATTTCCCGATGGGAAACCCCATTGGCCGGTTGGCGGGATGTAGGATCCCACTGGTGGCATGGGTGCGCCACACCAGAAAAGGGGTGGGGCGGGATGGAGAATCCCACCTAGGATCTCTCAAACAGTTCTCTTTTAAGATCAAGTTTGCCTTTTAAGCATTGAAGATAAGCGGCGGGATTCTCCGTTCCTCAGACATGTGTTGATGTTGGGGCAGGATTCGTGGACTTCCGACTGGCGGGTACCTGGACCAATTCAGCGACCGTGGAGGGGCTAGCACCGGTGCCACGTGGAACACAATCGATTCCAATGAGAAACGGTGCGGGATTCGCCGAGTTCATGATTGACACTCGAGAGGCTGACAAGCTGCAGCTGCATATCAACACATTACACTCGTTGCAGACAACAAGATGGCGCTGGAGCTCGCCCATCCCGCTGATGGATCGGCTGGAGCCAGATGGCACCTAGGGGGGTGCCCTGGGGGATACCCATACGATCTGTGGCCCTAAGTTCACACTGGCTAGTCAGTGGCATGGCTGCTTTGCAGGCCACAGCAATGGTGCTCCGTGCCCGTCCACCCCAACCCCACAGTTTACCTCCTGGCCACCCGCCACTACTCCCTCCGGACCTGGCAGAAGTCACCCGGCGAACAGCACGACTGTCAGCAAACTATGGCGATGTTGAACACTTTCAATACACCCTCTCCCTCAGAAGCCACGGCGCTTGTTTCACAATTTTTTTTTTAGAAAACATTTTATTGAAGCATTTATAATTTTAACATTCTAAACAACAGAGCGGTCCAACACACGCAACAACCTTACATTGCCATACCCAACTTGCCCCACCCTACCTTCTGACGACCCATATATCAGATTCCCTACCCTTATTCTTCACTGCCATGTCTCCCTTTTTCTCTAACGCCCCCCCGCCCACCTTCTGCTGACGATCAGTTTTCCTTAAAGAAGTCGATGAACGGCTGCCACCTCCGAGCAAACACCTGCATTGAACCCCTTAAGGCGAACTTAATCTTCTCTAGCCTGAGAAACCCTGCCATGTCACTAACCCACACTCCTGACTTTGGAGACTCCGAGTCCCTCCAACCCAGCAAAATCCGTCTGCGGGCCACCAGGGAGGCAAAGGCCAAAACGTCGGCCTCTCTCTCCCCCCCCCCCCCCCCCCCCCCCCCCCCGCCATCCCGGGCTCCCAGATCTTCCGACACTCCAAATATTGCCATCTCTGGACTCGGAGTTACCCTCCCTTCTAGGACCTATGACATGACAGCTGAGAATCCCTGTCAAAACACCTCAGCTTCGGACACGCCCAAAACATGAGTACGTGATTCGCCGGACTTCCCCCACACCTGTCCTCCCCTCCTCGAAAAACCTACTAATCCGGGCCGCAGTCCTATGAGCCCTATGGACCACCTTGAACTAGATCAGGCCAAGCCTGGCACGTGACGAGGATGAATTGACTCTCCTCAGGACCTTCTCCCATAGCCAGACTTCCAAATCCCCTCCCAATTCTTCCTCCCACTTCCTCTTCACCTCCCCAATTGGGACCCCTTCCCACTTCATCAATTCCTTATATGTTTCCGAGACCATCCCCTCCCCAACCCCTGTTTTTGGCATCATCTTATCCTGTAGTCCCCTTAGTGGGAGGCGAGGAAAGCCTGGAACCTGCCTCCGAACAAAGTCGCGTACCTGCAAGTACCGAAATCCATTCCCACCCGGCAACTCAAACTTCTCTAAATTCTCCAGGCTCGGGAAACCCTCCTCAATTAAGAGATCCCCAAATCTCCCAATCCCTGCCCGCTGCTACCTCCGAAAGCCCCCGTCTAGCCGCCCCGGAGCAAACCGGTGATTATCACAGATCGGTGACTACACTGACGCCCCCTCCAGTCCCATGTGCTGCCTCCATTGCCCCCACACCCTCAGGGCTGCCACTGCCACTATCACTGAGCTTTTCGAGTACCGAACCGGCGAGAACGGCAGAGGTGCAGTTAATAGAGCCTCCAGAGTCATGCCTCCACTCGCTCCCATACCGACCCCTCCCCCACTATCCACTTCCTAGCCATCGATATATTAGCTGCCCAGTAATAATTGATAAAGTTCGGAAGGGCCAAGCCCCCCTCCCCGCACCTCCGTTCCAGAAGGACTTCTTCATCATCAGGGATGGGTTTCCCACCCCATACAAAACCCGAGATCGCTGCGTTCACCTTCCTGAAAAATGCCTTAGGGGTGAAAATTCAAAGGCATTGAAACACAAACAACAATCTTGGGAGGAAGGTCATCTTCACAGTCTGTACCCTCTCTGCCAATGACAGCGGGAGAACGTCCCACCTGCGGAAGTCCCTTTTCATTTGCTCAATCGCCCTGCCCAAATTTAACTTATGGAGCTGACCCCAGTCCCTTGCCAGCTGAATCCCCAGGTACCTAAAACTCCTTCCCACTACTTTAAACGGCATCTCTCTCAGCCTCCTCTCCTGTCCCCAAGCCTGGATCGCGAATACCTCACTCTTGCTCACGTTTCATTTGTAACCTGAGAACCAACCAAATTCCTCCAGTATCTCCATAATTCCAGCAATTCCCCCAACGGGTCTGTTATGTAAAGAAACAAATCATCCGCATAGAGCGAGACCCTATGCTCCACACCCCCCACCCCTCACTATCCCCCGCCAAATGTTCGATGACCTAAGCACCATTGCCAACAGGCTCTATGACCAGGGCAAACAGTAGTGGGGAGAGTGCACACCCCTGCCTTGTTCCCCTACACAGACTAAAATACTCTGACCGGATCCGGTTGGTCCTTACATTCGCCACCGGTGCCTGATACAGCAACAGGATCAAGTCCACGAATCCCTGCCCAAACCCAAAACTTTGCAGGACATCCCCCAGGTACTTCTACTCTACCCAATCAAAGCCCTTTCCTGCATCCATGGCTGCCACCACCTTGACCTCGCGCCCCTCCGCCGGCATCATTATCACGTTTAGGAGCCGTCTAATATTGGACGTCAGGTGACGTGCCTTCACAAACCCCGTCTGGTCCACCCCTATTACCCCTGGGACACAATCCTCTATGCGTGTGGCCAAAATCTTTGCCAGCAATTTTGCATCCACATTTAAAAGGGAGATCGGCCTATATGATCCACAGCTCTCCGGGTCCTTATCCCGCTTCAAGATTTAGGCAGGACAGTAGCACAAGTGGCTAGCACTGCGGCTTCACAGCGCTAGGGTCCCAGGTTCGATTCCCCGCTGGGTCACTGTCTGTGCGGAGTCTGCACATTCTCCCTGTGTCTGCGTGGGTTTCCTCCGGTTGCTCTGGTTTCCTCCCACAGGCCAAAGACATGCAGGTTAGGTGGATTCGCCATGATAAATTGCCCTTAGTGACCAAAAAGGTTAGGAGGGTTATTGGGTTATGGACTGGAGTGGAAGTAAGGGCTTAAGTGGGTTGGTGCAGACTCGATGGGCCGAATGGCCTCCTTCTGCACTGTATGTTCTATGCTTTATAAGGGAAATCGATGCCTGCGATAATGTTGGGGGGAACATTCCCATCTCCTTGGACTCATTAAAAGCCTTTACCAGGCACGGCCCCAGCAGCCCGGAAAACATTTTGTAAAACTCAACCAGGTATCCATCCGGTCCCGGGGCCTTACCCGATTGCATTGCCCCCCCAACCCATCTGTGACCTCCACCAACTCCTCATATACACTCGGAATTCCAGCCCCCCCCCCCCCCCAAGAATCGCTTCATACCCTCCTCCCCGGCTGGGGGTTCCGATTTATACAGTCTACTGTAAAATTCCCGAAATACATCATTCACCCCCGCCAGGCCCAAAATCACCTTCCCCCGCTGTGTCCTTTACTTTCCTAATCTCTCTCGCCGCCTCCTGTTTCCTCAGCTGATGCACCAGCATCCTGCTAGCTTTTCCCCATATTCAAAGACCGCCTCCTTGACCCTCCTCAGCTGTCCCTCCGCCTTACCTGCGGACAGGAGCCCAAATTCCAGCTGTAGTCTCTGACGCTCCTTCAGAAGCCCATCATCCGGAGACTCCGCATACCTCCTGTCCACCTGTTAAGATTTCGCCTACTAGCCTGTCTGGCTCCGTCCACTCAGCCTTCTCCTTATGGGCCTGAATTGAGATGAGTTCCCCCCTAATAACCACCTTCAGTGTCTCCCATACCACCCTGCTGAGATCTCACCCGTGTCATTGATCCTTATGCATCCCCGAATGGCATTCCTCACCCGCTCGCACACCTCTTCCTCCGCTAGCAGCCCCACATCTAACCTCCATTGCGACCGCTGGGCCTTTCCTTTGCTAACTTCGGCCCATGTCCCGCACCTCTCCTGGCCCGCCCTCGGCCAACTGCCGTCATCAACCCTCCTTTTCCACTCCTTGAAAGTCCCCACCCCGTCAGCGATCTCGTTCACCCCCCACCCAACTCCCCCTCCCATTCCACCCCCCCCCCTACTCCCCCTCCCATTCCACCCCCACCCCCACCCCGTCTTCAGATCACGCCCCACTTTGCTCCGTGACTAGCCCTCCCAGCTAGCCTGGAAGCCCCCGCCCCTGGCCCGGGCAGCAGGGTAGCATGGTGGTTAGCATAAATGCTTCACAGCTCCAGGGTCCCAGGTTCGATTCCCGGCTGGGTCACTGTCTGTGTGGAGTCTGCACGTCCTCCCCCTGTGTGCGTGGGTTTCCTCCGGGTGCTCCGGTTTCCTCCCACAGTCCAAAGATGTGCGGGTTAGGTGGATTGGCCATGCTAAATTGCCCGTAGTGTCCTAATAAAAGTAAGGTTAAGGGGGGGGTTGTTGGGTTACGGGTATAGGGTGGATACGTGGGTTTGAATAGGGTGATCATGGCTCGGCACAACATTGAGGGCCGAAGGGCCTGTTCTGTGCTGTACTGTTCTATGTTCTATGGTGCCTAGCATCTCTCCTCACCCCCCCGGCTGGTTCCCTTCCCCCCTGCTCTTAGTGCAAACAATCGAAACAAAGGCATGAAGCAAACACAAACCAACAATCCCCAATCCCTCCCAAGGTCTGAGCACAACGGCCCATCCCTCCTCCCTTAACAAAGTACTATATACTAACCTAACTCCAAACAGAACCAAAAAAACAAAAAGAAACAAACTGAATCTCCGAAATAGGTCCGAGCATCGCAAATCAAAAGTTAAAAGTTTTACAGAGCATTGATCAGTTCCCCACAGTCAAAATTCAAGGTCATCCTTCTATCAGTTTATTCTCTTTCATAAATTCTACTGCATTCCCAATTTTTAAAAAGCACAAGTGAACCTCACCGTCGGAAATTAGTCCCAGTGGAGGCGGGGCATCGCGGAGACTCCAGAGAATACCGGGTCAGGCCTGCTAATGATATGCCAATGGTGTTTACTGTAAGTGTGTCCTGGAATGTCGCTGTCGAGGCACCAGAGAATTGCGATTTGGCTTGAAACTGGCACCTGCCACGATTTCTGCTTCAAAACTGATTCTCCGCCCAATTGCATTTCCCGATTGCGGCGTCAGCCAACGAAGAATCCTGCCCAGGGTCTATTTTTCTGACCATATTTTTCAGTATGTACAAAGCAAGAACACATTTTGTCTTCTCAATCTTATAACCTTTCCACTCATTCGAAATGACAAACATGGTGCGTTTTTTCATTCCAATATAGTCTGACAACTTTGCAAACTAAGAGAAAAACAGAAAGAAACAGGTAATTATGAGCCAGTGAAGATGATTATATGTTCTACATTACTAATCTGAACCAATATTTACGAAAACAAAATCTAGCCACTTATTGCTGCTTGTGGGAGCTTGCTGTGCACAAATTAGCTGTTGCTTTTCGTACATTCCCAGAGCGACTACAGAAGCTCACTGCAGAAGCTCCTCTCGGTAGTGTCCTAGGTCCAACCATCTTCAGTTGTCTCATCAACGACTACCTCTCCATCATAAGTTTAAACTTGGTGATTGCACAGCATTCAGTACCATTTACAACTTCTCATAGACTGAAATAGTCCATGTTCAAATGCAGCAAAAATTGGGCAACCTTCAGACTGATAAGTAGCAAGTAAATTCGTGCCACACAAATGTTAGACATTGGCTGTCTCCAATAAGGGAGACTCGAATCATCACCTCTTCACATTGAATCACAATTAAATAGCCGAATACCCCACTAACACCTGGGGAGGTTGCCATTCACCAGAAACTTAACTGGACCAGTCATAACAACACTGTGGCTACTAATGCAAATCGGAGGCTGAGAGGATTCTGTGGCAAGTAACTCACATCCTGATTCCACAAAGCCTGTCCACCATCTACACCATACAAGTCAGGAGTGTGATGGAATACGGCCCTACTTGCCTGAATGAGTAAAGCTCGAACAATACTCAAGAAGTTTGCTACCCTCCAGGCTAAATCAGCCTACTTGTTCTGCACCATCCAGGCTTAGAATTAATCACCATTCCTTCACTGGGCCAAATTCCTGGAATTTCCTCCTAGAACAACTTTGGGTGTAACTTCAACATTGACTGCAGTGGTTCAATGTGACAACTCACCATCACCTTTGAGGGCAAATAGGGATAGACAACAAATACTGGCCATACCAGTAATGCTGATATCCCGTGAAAGAATAAAGAAAAACAAATTACATCCTAAAAAATAAATTGGCAACATGATTTCCATTTTGTAAAACCACGTTGACTCTATAAATTCCAAAGATTTTTTCCTTCAACTGTCAGACCTTCCGGTCTCTGGATTGTCAGAGACCAGACATATCTCCCCTCACTCCAACCCTCAAGATGCACTTCGGGACCTCGTGGCAGTCCCAATGCAGTGACTCTGTGGGAATTCCCTGGAAGGATTGAACTTCCAATGGGCAATTTCCCTACTCCCCAGACCCTTTGAAAATGTCTCTAACTCTGAGTTAGAATTGGAGAGTTCCGACATTTTTATCTCAATCATGACTTGGAAAGTTTATCCAAAAATCCTAGTCTAACTCCTGGTAACTAGACAACTGACACCCTCCACACCCCAACCCCCAACTATCCCTCTTACACCCCTCTCCCCTTGCCCCCTCGCCCCCCCCCCCCCCCCGCCCCATCCCCACAACTATAGAAACATAAAATTCCTAGAGCGCAGAAGCTATTCGGCCCATCAAGTCGACACTGATGGGCCTCTGAAAGAGCAGCATATTGAGACCTACTCCCCTGCCCCCTCCCTTGCTCCCATAACCCCAACTAACCTACACATCCTTGGACACTAAGGGGCAATTCAACATGGCCAATCCACCCATGGTGAATATCTTTGGACTGTGGGAGGAAACTGGAGGAAACCAACGAAATTTAGGAAGAATGTGCAAACTCCACACAGTCAGCAGGGTAGCATGGTGGTTAGCATAAATGCTTCACAGCTCCAGGGTCCCAGGTTCGATTCCCGGCTGGGTCACTGTCTGTGTGGAGTCTGCACGTCCTCCCCCTGTGTGCGTGGGTTTCCTCCGGGTGCTCCGGTTTCCTCCCACAGTCCAAAGATGTGCGGGTTAGGTGGATTGGCCATGCTAAATTGCCCGTAGTGTCCTAATAAAAGTAAGGTTAAGGGGGGGGTTGTTGGGTTACGGGTATAGGGTGGATACGTGGGTTTGAGTAGGGTGATCATGGCTCGGCACAACATTGAGGGCTGAAGGGCCTGTTCTGTGCTGTACTGTTCTATGTTCTATGTCACCCAAGTCCGGAATTTAACCTGGGTCCCTGGCACTGTGAGGCAGCAGTGCTAACCACTATGCCACCGTCTGACCTGACTATTCCTCAGCATTTAAAACCACCACTGACCCCCTCGACTGCCCCACCAAACAAACCTGACAACCCGCCCTGACCTGTCGAACCCCCTACCCACTCACACACCCTACCGACTTCACCCATCTGCCACCCTATTCACATCACCCTCTCTACCCGCTCACCCGTTCACTCATATGTCCCAAAGGTGTTGAATGAATTAGTAAATAGCTACTAGGATTCAGCAACTAGTCCCATAAATGGGGAAATGAGTTGTCTTCCATTCCCACCACCCTCCATCCTGCCAGCACCTCAGAACGATCCAGCACTGAGGAAACAGTTCAATGGAAGACCGCTCTTCTCTGAAGCCGGGGGTGAGCGACCAGGCCAGAAATGCCAAGCTCTGTTGTGATGCATAGAAGTAGGAGTGTAGCAGCAATTTCACTCATCGGAAGATTCGGAGCCTTCAGTTAGCGGTTTTCTCTCCCTGCTTCCTTGAACAGTCATGTTCCAATTGCCAATATTCAATCCCCTGGACCTCTTCTAGAATCTAGGGAATTTTGGAAAAGCATAACCAGTGCATCCACTATGACTACAACCATACGTCTTAGAACGAGGATCGAGGCCATCAGGCGGTGAGAATTGATCAAGTTTCTGTCTATTTTCTCCAATACATTTTCTCTGCTGATACTGTATTAATAATTGTGAATTCCTCACTTTTATTAGCCACTTGGATCCCCACTATTTCTGGAGATACAAAATATTTGTTCAATGTCTTTGCCATTTCCCCAATGGAGTGTCCAATATGGATAAGCTCCTGGTTTTGACAGGAGTTAAGTTTGCAGATAATGATACCTTATTGGAACAGGATAAGGCAACAGTTTTTGGAAAGACGGTGGACTTACAATTTACGCAGTCGGGACACTATTGTACTCCATTACTCACAAATAATATTTTGGGTGCAGTTGTTAAGGATGTGTTATTGAAATGAAATGAAATGAAAAAAGCTTCTTGTATTAAAATTGCATAGGCAATTTGCGCACCCATCTCCTCGGAGGCTGAAAAATGTATTTAAGGATGCAGGGTTAAGGGATGAAGACTATACTAAACTGATAGAACAGGTTAGTGATCGCTGTAAGGTTTGTAGGAAGTACAGAAGGACACCATCACGACCGAGAGAAACCCTACCTTTGGCCAGAGATTTTAACGACATTGTGGCCATGGACCTTAAGATCTGGGATAAAGCTAACAATATATTTATTTTTCATTTTGTAGATTTAGCAACCATATTTAATCAATCAACCATTGAAGTAAAGAAAACAGAGTAATCCTGGATCAGATCATGGAAAATGGATAGGGAGAGGAATGGGCCCACTGACAATTCCTTACAGACAATGGGGGGAGAATTTGCTAATGATGAGTTTAGGGATATGTGTGAAAACCTAAATATCACCGTTATGAATACGGCTGCAGAAAGCCCTTTTAGTAATGGTGTGTGTGAAAGAAACCATGCGGAAATAGATGACATGCTCCGGAAAATGTTGGCAGACAGACCAAATTGCAAGTTAAATTCAGCCTTAGCATAGGTGGTACATGCAAAGAATTCGTTGCAGATGGTTGGGGGCTATCAATTAGTGTTTGGTAGAAATCCTAAAATTCCATCCATTTTGGATGACTAGCCTCCATCTTGGGAAGGGATTACAATTAGCTCTGCCTTTACTGATCATTTAAACGAATTACATAGCAGTAGAAAAGCTTTTTTGGAAGCAGAAGTCTCTGAAAGAATTCACAGAGCTTTTAAGGCATAATGTACAACCATCAAATACCGTTTTCAGTAAGGAGACATAGTATACTATAAGAGAGACAATTTTAATGAATGGAAAGGCCCAGGGAAGATCATAGGCACAGATAGCAAAACAATTAGTTTGCAACATGGCAGTCAGACTGTTCGGGTACATTCATCAACGATAATGGGTACAGATTACAAATTTAGACTGAGCAGACAGCAATGATGAGGAACCAGGGTCATCTGGTATGCATGTGTTACAGAACTATGAGGACCAGTTAACTGATATAGACAAGATTTCTGTAGAGGAACACAATACTCTGATAAATTAGAACAAGCCATTTTTCCGAAAGGACAACTGCCAAAAGTTGGTAAAAAAGTGTTATACTTGCCTGAAGGGTCTAGTCAATGGAAGGATGCAACTGTTATTAGTGGATCAGGGAAGGCCACTGGTTGAATGTACAACATACAGGGGAGGGAGTCAAGACAATGGATGAGGAACACAGAAGTTCAAAAACGGAGGGCACAGAAACGCAGTGCCAGTTCAGATAGTACATCGGATAGGGAACAGGTTCACAGGAAAAGGTCGAGAACTATTGAAAGGATATCCCACAGCAGAAGGGAAAGATCAAGCAGCAGCAGTACAGAACGAGATACCAGGCGGGATAGGGAACATAGTTAGTCAAGGTTAGTCAAGACTATGAATGCTACCAGGAGTAGAAGCCCACATGCGCGTGCGATTTTGGTGGCCTCCAATAAATTACTTGAAAAAGTTATCAAAGATGCTAAACAGCAAGAACTGCATAGTTGGAGTGAATTTGGGTATACGGAAGGGAACAAAGAGCTCTATCCCACAGATGGATTTGCACAGAAAAGATTCTTCCAGATGGAACTTATAAGGCAAAGGCTAGGCTTGTGGCAAGTGGATTTGAAGAAAACTTAGAAGATCAGGATTTAAGAGTAGATTTACCTACGGCAGGAAAGGTTATTTTAAAGATCTTCTTGACTCTATTAGCCACAAAGGCACGGGACTGCAAATCTATAGATATAAAAGCTGCCCTTTTGCAGAGGCAGCACTTTGAGAGAGACATTTTTCTCCGTCCTCCTAAAGATGCAGCTAATACAGAAGGGGTACTCTTGAAGTTGAACAAATGTGTATATGGATTAAATGATGCGTCTAGAGTCTGGTATTTTTCGGTAAGTTCAGTTTTGTTAAAGTTAGGCTGTTGGCAGTTGAAAGCAGATGTGGCAATGTTTTACTGGTACCATAAGGGAAATCTTTCTGGCATCTTTATGATGCATGTTGATGATTTTTTGTGGGGTGGAACTAGTAATTTCGAAGCTATTGTAATCTCTGGTTTGAGGAAAGAATTCAGGGTTAGCAGTCAGGCTTCCGGTGAGAGCATCAGCCTAATAGAAATTAGTCGTAGTCAGGTTTCACAAAAAGACGCAATCGTTTCAAAGATGTAAAAAGAGCAACTGCAAAGTTTAATTGGGCAACTGAATTGGTTAGACAAACTGGACCGGACGTTAGTTTTGATGTCTTACAGTTAAGTACAAAAATGAATTATCCTAAAGTGGAAGACATAATGAGAGCAAATAAAGCGTTGGTCAAACTAAAAATGCAGGAGTGTTTTGAGGTTCCCGGTTCTTCGGCACTTGAAACTCATAGTGATGCGTCCAATGCAAATTTAATTGATGGGGGTTTCAAGCGCAGGAAGTTTTATAATTTTCCTTTTGGGGAACAATGGTAAATTTTGCCTCTTATGTGGGAAACAAGGAAAATAAGGAGAGTGGTCAAAAGCACTTTGTCTGCTGAGTCATTAAGTCTTGTAGAGGCGATGGATATGACCTTTTGTATATCTCCGATATTGACAGAAATTTTGGGATTAGGGGATTTGGATTAACATACCCATTGAGTGTCACATTGACAATAAATCCGTGTGGGAAAATGTGCACTCTACAAAAAGTGTCAATGAGAAAAGGTTAAAGATAGACTTCGCAAGTTTGAAGCAGATGTTGGACAGAGGGGAGACAGCAAAAATTAAATGGGTCGACAGTAGCTATCAATTGTCCGACTGTTTAACGAAAAGAGGGGCTAGTTCACAGAAACTTTTAGATATTGTTAATGAAGGGCACCTGTTTCTAGGACTGTTTTTTTTTTTTCCTTTCAAAAAAAAAGAGGGAAATTGCATGTTTCTTAAAATTTTGTTTCACCAAATTATTTTTTTTCTCCAAGGAAGGGGAGACTGTTGAGGAATGGATTCAGTTCCAATTACATGTCTCATTGATCCAATAATTGGCACTGATATGTAAAGAGGCTGCAGGTGGCCTTTGAAGCATGTGATGTGATAAGGTTTTGGTGCAGTGTGTGTTGAAGGAAAAATAAAGGTGTTTGGGAAAAGGAGCAGATCTCTTGACTCTTTACTCAACAGCAGCCAGAGGCTAACACTATCTACAAGTTTCACTGCAGCAACTTGTTAAGGATGGGCAGCAGGGTAGCATGGTGGTTAGCATAAATGCTTCACAGCTCCAGGGTCCCAGGTTCGATTCCCGGCTGGGTCACTGTCTGTGTGGAGTCTGCACGTCCTCCCCCTGTGTGCGTGGGTTTCCTCCGGGTGCTCCGGTTTCCTCCCACAGTCCAAAGATGTGCGGGTTAGGTGGATTGGCCATGCTAAATTGCCCGTAGAGTCCTAATAAAAGTAAGGTTAAGGGGGATGTTGTTGGGTTACGGGTATAGGGTGGATACGTGGGTTTGAGTAGGGTGATCATGGCTCGGCACAACATTGAGGGCTGAAGGGCCTGTTCTGTGCTGTACTGTTCTATGTTCTATGATACTTCAACAGCACATTTCAAACCCTCGACTTCTACCACCTAGAAGAACAAAGGCTGCAGCCCCATGGCAACACCACCTTCTGTACATTCCCCTCCAAGTCTCACACTATTTTAATGAGTCATGGAATCATACAGCACAGAAAAGGCCCTTCGGCACATCGATCGCATCTGCGCCGGTCAAAATCCACCACCTAACCATTCTAATCCCATTTTCCAGCACTTGGCCCAGCTTTGTATGCCCTGGGATCGCAAGTGCACATCTAGATACATCTTAAATGTCATGAGGGTCTCTGCCTCCATCACCCTTTCATATAGCAAATTCTAAACTCCCATTACCCTCTGGTAAAAATGTTTTTCATCACATCCCCTTAACTTCCTGCCCCTTACCTGATATCTCGGCGCCCTGGTCATTGACCCCTCCACCAAGGGGAAAAGCTTGTTCCTGTCTACTCTATCTATGCCCCTCATAATTTTACACATCTCTATCATGTCCTCCCTCAGTCTCCTCTGCCCCAAGGAAAACAATCCTAAGTCTATCCAATCTCTCTTCATAACCAACACTCTCCAGCCCAGGCAACATCCTGGTAAATCTCCTCTGCACCCTTTCCAGTGCTATCATATCCGTCCTGTAATGTGGATTCCAGAACTGCACACAATACGCTAGCAGTTCCAGAAAAACCTCCCTGCTCTTAAACTCTATGCCTTGGTTAATAAAGGCAAGTATACCATATGCCTTCTTAACCACTATCTACCTACTCTGCTACCTTTTTTTTAAAATTTAGAATATCCAATTCATTTTTTCCAATTAAGGGGCAATTTAACGTGGCCAATCCACCTAACCTGCACATCTTTGGGTTGTGGGGGTGAAACCCACGCAGACACGGGGAGAATGTGCAAACTCCTTACAGACAGTGACCCAGGGCCGGGATTTGAACCCGGGTCCTCAGCGCCGCAGGCAGCAATGCTAATCACTGTGCCACCGTGCCGCCCCTACTCTGCTACCTTAAGGGACCAGTGTACATACACACCAATATCCCTCTGATCATCAGTGCTCCCAAGGTCCTGCATTTATTATGTGTTCCCTTGCCATGTTTGTCCTGCCCAAGTGTATCACTTCACACTTATCCGGATTGAATTCCACTTGCCACTGATCAGCCCATCTGACCAGCCCGTCTATATCCCCCTGTAATCGAAGGCTATTCTTGTATCATCCGCAAACCTATTGATCAACCCTCCGATATTCGTATCTAAATTATTCATATAAACCACAAACAGCAAGGACTTCAAAACTGATCCCTGCGGGACCCCATTGGACACAGGCTTCCAGTCAGGAAAAACACCCCTTGACCATCACCCTCTGTTTTCTGCCACCCCACCAATTTTGGATCCAATTTGCCAAATTTCCTTGGATACCATGGGCTCTTACCGTTGCTATCAGTCTCCCATGTGGGACCTTATCAAAAGCCTTGCTGAAGTCCAAGGAGACTACATTAAATACATTTCTATCATATACATATCTTCGAAAAACTCAATCAAGTTGGTCAAACATGACCTCCCCTTAACAAAACCATGCTGACTGTTCTTGATTAATCTCTGCCTCTCCAAATGCAGATTAGTTCTGACCCTCCAAATTGCTTCCAATAATTTCCTCACCACTGTGATAGATTGACTGGCCTGGTTTATCCCTTCCTCCTTTCTACCACATTGGCTATATTCCAGTCCTCGGGCACCTCTTCTGTGGCCAGAGAGGAATGGAAAGTTATTACCAGCGCCCCTGCTATTTCCTCCTTTGCCTCACTCAGCAGCCTGGTATACATTTCATCTGGCCCTGGAAATTTGTCGACCTATAAGCCTGCCAAACCACTCAGAACTGCCTCTCCCTGATTTTTATACCCACACTGTCCCTCTCACGAGTGAACACTGGCACAAAGTAATAAGACACAAAGTGTTGAGGAAATATGTTGGCTGTTCCTTCACTGTCGCTGGGTCAAAATCCTGCAGTCCCCTCCCTAACAGCGCTACAAGTGTACCTACAACACATGGATTAGTGGTTCAATACCACCTCCAAATGGAATAGGGATTCCAAGCTTCAGTGATGCGCACATCCTGTGAATCATTGTATTTTAATTGTATCAGTACATCTGATTCCACAAATGAAAACACTTCAATTACCTTCCGTTTTAGTTTATTATTTTCATAAATGTGATTATAGCTTTTTGCTGGTATCCTTAATCGTTCGAAGTTTGTCCCAATCACAATGTTGTAAATGTCTGAAAAAATACATTTGTCATAAATATGATTGTTAAGTATCAAATTGAATGGTGACAAGGGTTATATCAGCAGAGAGCAAAACAAAGACTTACTCTTGGCAATATTTTGTAGATCCTGAAACACCTTCAACAAATCCAGTTTAATGTTGTCCATGGTAAAGGTGTTAACAATAAATGCAACTCCATGAATTACATTTTCTGGAATGACATCTGCATTTGCATCAGGATTGAAATCTTTCAACTAAATTAAAGAAAAGTCAATTGGCTATACAAATAGCTACCAGCGACATAAAAATTCACAATTATTCGGAACAAAGGCGAAAGCAAATGGAGAGGTCCCTAGTCCCATCAAACAAGGCCCATTCATTTCATTCACCAATTCTATTGCGATCAAAGGTCGTCCTCCCGCTCCATTGAACTCTATTCCATCTCTTCCTCCCATAATTTCTTTCTCTGTGCATTTGAATGTTTCAATTACTCTGTCCCTGTGTGATATTCTTGGACTATTCTCTATGTTTCTATTACTCCCTAAACCTATGCCCCCTGGTGACTGACCCGTCCACCCTGGGAATGCCTGCCCATCTACTCTATCCATGCCCCTCATAATCTTGGAGACCTCTTTCAGGTCACCCCTCAACCTCCATCAGGTCACCCCTCAACCTCCATCAGGTCACCCCTCAACCTCCGTCGTTCTAATGAAAACAGTCCGAACTATTCAGCCTCTCAGCATAGCTAACACCCTCCAGACCAGGCAACATCCTGGTAAACCTCCTCTGCACTCTCTCCAAAGCCTCCACTTCTGGTAGTGTGGTGACCAGAATTGTGCGTAATATTCCAAGTGTGTCCGTACGAAGGTTTATGGGTGGCACGGTAGCACAGTGGTTAGCACTGTTGCTTCACAGTGCCAGGGTCCCAGGTTCGATTTCCAGCATGGGTCACTATCTGTGCGGAGTCTGCATGTTCTCCCTGTGTCTGCATGCTTTTCTCCGGGTGCTCCGGTTTCCTCCCACAGTCCCAAAATAAGAGCTATTAGGTCATTTGGACATTCTGAATTCTCCCTGTGTACCCAAACAGGTGTCGGAATGTGGAGACTAGGGGCTTTTCACAATAACTTCATTGGAGTGTTAATGTAAGCCTACTTGTGACAATAAAGATTATTATACTACTGCATGATTCTCAATTGTATTGTTCTGACCTGTGTATTATTCCATAACTATTCTCTATTCTTTTCTGATATGTTCCATGACTTGACTATTCCCTATATTTTGCTCTGAATATGTGCTTTGCTCAGATTACTGTCGTGCCCAAAAGACATAGAAACATATATTGAGATGAATGCAAGATATTGCCATATTTTATATATTTTCAGTAATGTTATTAAAACCTAGGTTAAGATGCATACAGTTGGTATGCTTGCCAAAGCTGTGAGAAGGGATTTTAAGAGGGAGGTAGTCATTGATTTTGCAGGTGAAGTGTTCTACTAATAGATTTGAGAACCATTTACTTGTTTACTGCTAGCTAGCTAATGGAATATTATTTATTTTTAAAGAACAACTGGGGTGTAAGTAATGTGAGGGGTATTGAGATGGCCCTGGCTAAACAGGTCATGGGACGTCTTGTGGGTGGAGACAAAGAATGCCTTGTGCTTTGGGTACTGATGATGCAATTAAGGGGAGGAGCAAGATCTGTCTGAAAAGTTAGTTCTCCCTAGGATTTCAATCTGAACAGAGATGTTTCATTGTTGATCCTGAAAGGTTCTCTCCAAAGATACTGCACAGGGAAAAACAAGTAAACCTGGTTGTTAACTTTATTCATGAGTTGTATTTGAACTATATTGGTTTGCTTCATTGGAATATAGTGGCAGGTTTAAAAAGTTCAAGTTTCTTCTTTTACTTTGTAACTGTAAAGCTATTTCTGTTGTTAATGTGGTTAATTCTGTTTTTAAAGCTTGTTTTAAGATAAAAGTTACCTCTTAACCAGTGTTGCCATTCCTGTGATACAACAACCTTTCCTCACAGTTTTGAAAATAGTCAGGTTTTTATCCAGGATTGTAAATATATATCATCCTGGCTACCAAATAAAATTCTTATCTTTTAAATGGATGATGGGTTTACACTGACCGACTAGGTAAGCCCACACAAAAAGGAAGTTCTAGCCTTCAGAAAGTAGCAGAATCGTATTAACTATAAAGGTGCATTAATGCCCCCTTGTCTGCAGACCTCTAATTCAAAGGAAATGCACAAAGATGCATTTCATTTTCTAAGGCAAAGCTCTGACCATTGGTTTGATACATCTGCGAGGACAAAGGGGCCCTGAAACCTCTTGAACCAAGGGGAGAAGTGGGAGTGCTATCACATGACGACCCCCCCCCCAAGCTGTTAGAACTTGTAACATTGTTGTGTGGCGCTGAAGCCAAGCGATCTGCCATTTTCCATCAACAAACAGCAGTAGAATCAGAGCTCTGTCCAGGTTTAAATTGCCTGGCCCTCATCTAATGGAATGTATGAACTTCCATTCGAATGCCAACTGTAGACCTGATTCATCTCCATGTGCCTCTCCTATCGTGAAAGTTAGGGCTACTGGAAAACTGCATCAGTTTCAGGTGGCTAACCTCTCTGAAGAATACACATTGGACTTTTGAGTCACGTGAAACAATAATTCTTATTTTTGACGGTGGTCTTTGTCCAGCACCTCTTTCTTTACCTTATCCCCCCCCCCCGCCACTTATCATGAAAATGTACTGGGGGGCTACATTACAAATCCCCACTTCCGCTACCTGGATTTTTGAGTGTGTGTAAATCGAACTGTTATGATCTGGCAAGTGCAAGGGAAGCTTAGCAAGCTCCTACATCAATTAATTAACAAAAGTAAACTTAACACACAAGATTACATATACACAGTTAATATTAGACTTACAAAATATTTCCCCCAAAAAGACTTCTACCTGGCTAACAAATAAATCAACACCCCCTTTTGACAACTTTTCCTATAGATATTTAAAACATGAAATTTCAGTAATATTACCACAAGGCATCCAATGTTGCAAAAATAAATATATATCACATGGCTTCATTCCAGTGCGTTGAATTCCCAAAACTTTGGAATAAAACTTTGATTTCCGAGGATAAAAGGCACTCTTATGGTGGCTGAAGATGGTTTCATTTTCCTTCATTTTGTGGTTCTGAGCCAGCACAGAGGGCATTTTGGAAAGAGGGATAACTGGATTCCTCTTTATGAAATCGTTATGTTCTGAGAAGTTAAACTGAGGTTGCCACAGGAATGAAAGCTAATTGGGGTGCTGTTGTGTTCCAGCTTGTTCTGTGGCAGCTGGTCTGAGCAGGTACATATAATTCAGAATTCATGTGAGTGGAAGCAAACAAAGCACTCTACGAATAGATCAGTTTCTTGCTTGGCAGTAAGAAAACACTCACACAAGGTTTCTGCAGGTGTGAGTTAAAAGAGACCGAATGTTACAAGCAGCGCGAATAGCTCAAGTATGCTAAAGAGCTGAGAGTTTGTATTAGAGGACCAGTCTGTGAACCATGCGTGTTGCTCGGTTGGTTGGACTGTCGGGACTAAAGTGACGAGAGAGCGAGAGTTTACAGATGTCAGTTTTGTCAATGTATCTGGGAACTTTGGTTGCTGGTGAACACAACCTGAGTGCTCAATTCATGGATTGGGAAAGTATCTGGGAACGTTAGTTGTTGGTGAACACAACACGAGTGTTGAATTCATGGAGTGGGAAAGTGAGATCCTTACCAGGTATACTAGAGGCCAAGTTACACAACTTTGGAACTGCACCTGTGCCACATGTGTGCATGGAATAATGTGGTTGTGGTTTGGAAAGCTGAATGGGTAGATCGTGTCTCAGTCTGACAGCACAACACTTCTCCAGTTCCTGCACTATGGGCTCTGATCACTGGAGGGGGTTTGAACCTACAACCTGTTGTTGGAGGTGACAGTGTTATCAGCTTAGCCACTACTGATTAAAGGGAGTCTTAATAGGTCAATATTGTTTCTTTTTCATTCCAAAAGGCATTTTGAATTTCATGAGATGATCAAAAATAGTACATCTTAAAAGCATGAAATAGGTAAACTCACATTGGTTCCTAATGGCACCCTTCCTTCCAGGATCATCCTGAACACTTCCTTTATCTTAACTGGATCATCCGATGAATTCCAACCAGCCGTGTCCCAAAACTTCAATGAGTTTGACTTGTAGGATGTAAGCTGTTAAATAATTGTTAAAAAGATGTGCATTTTCACAACCTCAGGACACTCTAAAGCACCATATTGCCAAATAAGTAGTTTTTTTCCAATGTGATTAATGCTGTAACATAGGAAATATGGGAGCTTATTTCTCCACAAAGAGCACCCACAAAAAGCGCTGAGATAATGACTAGATTGTCTGTTTTAGTGTCACTGGGAAGAAGTCCGCTATTCAAAATAGTGGCTGTAGGATGTTTTCCAGACACTTGAGGGGACAGATATGACATTGGTTAATGTCTTATCCAAAAGATGGCACCTCAAACATCACAGAACCCTCCTAGTACTGGCACTGGGAATGTGAATAATTGTATTTAAGTCTCCGGAATGAGATTTGAACTCACAAACCTCTAACTCATAATCCTGCCTCATATAACAAATCAATTTATAGCACAATCATGTAAAGGCTGCTGTATGGGACTAATCATAGAGGGCGAGATCAGAGCAGTTTCAGAATTTAAGTACAATTTTAAAAACCTTCGAATGGGGCAGCATGGTAGCATTGTGGATAGCACAATGGCTTCACAGCTCCAGGGTCCCAGGTTCGATTCCGGCTTGGGTCACTGTCTGTGCGGCGTCTGCACATCCTCCCCGTGTGCGCGTGGGTTTCCTCCGGGTGCTCTGGTTTCCTCCCACAGTCCAAAGATGTGCAGGTTAGGTGGATTGGCCATGATAAATTGCCCTTAGTGTCCAAAATTGCCCTTAGTGTTGGGTGGGGTTACTGGATTATTGGTACAGGGGGAGGTGGTGACCTTGGGTAGGGTGCTCTTTCCAAGAGCCGGTGCAGACTCGATGGGCCAAATGGCCTCCTTCTGCACTGTAAATTCTATGATCTATGAATAAAGCACCAGTCTCAGTCAGTGTGATTACGAAGCCTCCATTTTGTATCAGGGTTACAAAGGATGTGCAATAAATGCCAGCCTTGCCACAATACAGCCACAATACATATTTTTAAAGAATTAAATTTTAAAAACACGTGGGTGAGGGTACCTTGAGTGTGACAGAGCCAGGATGCTGTCCAGTTGGGGCACAGTTCATTGTTCTTCTATCTGGATCCAGGGCAGAGAGGAATGTATTAATGGTGGATGATTTACCAGCTCCTATCATGCCAAACAGCAAGATGTTTGTACAATCCACACATTTTTCCGGAGGTTTATACATACACAGATGGCTCCTCAGAGTTTCGACGGCACTGCCAAAGTAGAGGCAGGGAAGAAACAGTTAGATCTCAAGATGTATTTGTTCAAACTAACCATTTTCTTGTCTGCTCTGGAAATATACTTTCTGATCAAGGCACCTCCGTTCGGGAGACTATGTGCTGACGCCAGGGTGGGAAACAGTGGCGTTTTCTGCACAAAACTCCATCTGGTGGGGGGGGGGCTAGCACGCATGTAGAGTAGAACCCACGGCTCTAGCTGCGGATATGGCTGGAGAATTGCTGGGTTCGTAGCTGCACATGCGCACGGCGTCGGCTTACAGTGGCCGCGCCTTAACATGGTGCCGGCCGCGTGCGGACCCGGCCTGCCAAATAGTGCTCCCCTTTGGCTAGGCTCGCCACCCCGGACCACCCCCCACCAGTGCCCACAGCCCCCGCCAAAGCCCGGCCCGACCGTGGATCGGCTCCTCCCCCGACTGTGGCGGCGCTGGACTTAGTCGGCAGCCGCGACGCCGGTTTCCCAAAAAAAATACAGCACGCTATGCCGAATGCCATCGGGAACTCGGTCCATCGGGGGCGAAGCATCAGGGAAGGGCCTGATGTAACGTCCTGAGACCATCCCGACAGCGTGCAGCGTACTCTGCGAGTATGCCACTTTGGAGGGGGCGGAGAATTGCAAAAGTGCCACTGCCCCCGATTCTGTCGCCAACGGGGATTCTACGGCCGATCGCTGAACGTGATTTTGGCGTCGGAGACAGGAGAATCCCACCCCTTACCTCTGGTCGATAGATAAACGATGAACAACATGGCGCCTTGAATATGAAGCACGTGGGTATTTCTGCTTTGATAAATCTGAAATTGAAATCGATTGCATTAAATAAGAATAATAATCGCTTATTGTCACAAGCAGGCTTCATGAAGTTATTGTGAAAAGCCCCTAGTCGCCATATTCCGGCGCCTGTTCGGGGAGGCCAGTACGTGAAAATTATACTTCATAAAATATTAGTGGAATGCAGAAAAAGCGTAAAGTTGCAAACGTATAAACTCATACGTCAGCATTCAAAGTGCCACTAGAAATCCAATAATGAACATGTAATAACTAACTCCCCCCCCTCCTCCCCATCCCATGGGGATACCCTAATTGATATCCCTGAAGCACTAATAGAATAAGAGCTTCCCCGCTAGTAGGCGGAGGCACAGGCAAGGACCGGCATGTTGGTAGTCTCAAATGGGACCAATAGTGTGTGTGTGTATTTACCGCCTTAGGGCAAATCCTTGACATGTTTCTCATTGTACAAGACTTGAGTTTGTTTCACTTTTTTGGTTCTGCAGGCTGGATGGAGGAGCCAAACCAACTCACTCCAGAAATATCCAGTTAATTCTCACCAAAAGGCCACTGTGAGAATCTGATAACTCTCTCTCTCTCTCTGCAGAAAAGGTTGACATGAAGATCCAGAACCTGATCACACACTTTCTGCAGACAAGTGGCTGTGAAGCCAGAGCTTCTCCTAGAAAATCTGTGAGTACGATATATTGCTGAACTGCAAAAAAGATCATTGCGGGTTGTGGCCAGAGACTGTAAACCACAAAACCACACTCATAGTATGAAGAGTGCACTGAACAACTCTTCTTTTGACCGGAATCCTTAATATTTGTTACCCCTTTCTATCCCTCGGTGTTTGTATGCCTGTGTGTGAGTGTGTCGGTAGAGAGTGAGACAGTTAAAGAGAGTAGGAGGTTAGCTTGCTTGTTATCCAGTTGTAATTACTGCATGTTTAATTTTTATTCGCGTTATAAATAAACAGTAATTGTCTTTCAACTTACAAACCTGGTGACTGTAATTACTGGCCATCCAAGGGCCAAAGATTTAGGGAATTTGAATGAGAATTATTGATTAATTCACTTGCATTGTGATTCCGGGGCATGAGGGGTTGGAATTGACTGTGAACTTGCTCAGAGTGGCGTAATAGGACTCAAATGGGCAAGGGCCACCACAAACCATGTGACACCTCCCCAGAGGATGACAGGAGTACCGGCAACATTTCCAAGCCTGTGGTTGCAGAACACATGGCAACCAAAGCCGCCAGAATCAGAAAAAAAACATGTCAGCCTGGACAGATGATACGGTCGCCTCAAACCAGGGCCTTGCACGTGGCCCACCCCGAGGAGAATGACATGATGCAGTTGGACTGTAATTTTACCATTAAACCTGCATGATACGAAGGCCAGATTGGCAGACAAAGTTGTGGCAACTCTTAAATTTCATGGATACTCTGCCAGTAACAGCCGCACAGATTCACACATGGAGTCAGAGATCACACATTGGCAAAACTTAGCCGCGTTATTTTGCATGGTGGATTACAGGGTAAGCCCCCATCAGCCCTACGTTGTGAAGTAGCAGGAGCCATGTGTGGAAGATGGCATTCTCCTATGAGGAGCCCACATGGTCATCCTGCGGCGTTGCCAAGAGTCTATACTGCTGACTATGTAGTTATCCTTTTAGACGCCCACTCTAGTGGCTGGAGGTGCAAAGGATGTCCTCCACCACCACATGAGCCACTATTGACAAATTACGATGCTTGTTTAGTACCCATGGGATACCAGAGGTACTGGTTACAGATAACAGGAGCCTGTTCACAAGCGAGGAGTTCTTAATGTTTCTGCGGGCCAACAAGGTAAGCCACATCCAGACTGCCCCTTACCATCCATCCTCAAGCAGCTTGGCAGATTGAGCAGCACAGAATTTTAAGCGCGGCATACAGAAGCAGACAGCGGGCTCCCTGGGTACACCACTGCCAAGGTTCCTTTTTCATTACAGGGCCATGCCCCATGTCACGACAGGGGTAGCAATAGCAGAGCTGCTGATGGGCTGGCACCTCCAAACTCACTTGCGTCTGATTTTCCTAAGTCTTGGCACAAAGATAGAGTTTAAACAAGTTAGTCAGAAGAAATATCACAAGCACAGGAAGCCAGGGAGAGGTTTCCAAATGGGGTATGTTGAAGATGTCCGCAATTTTGAAGACGGTGCCCATTGGCTCCTGGGGATCATGTGGGATAAAACGGCCCGTATCGTACATGGTCAGAACCCAAGGGGAGACCTTGCGTAAACATGTGGACCACCTTAAAGGCAGAGAGACAGCCTCTGAGAAAGCCCCACCAGGGACGTCAGTACCTCCGCCACCTATGGGACCTCTCAGTAGTCAAGGAGTACAACCTACTGTGGTCCAAGGACCAGACTGTCAGAATGATGATGACTTAAGCTTGAAGATGGATACCAAAGTGTCCACACTCATGAACGATGCCATGGTCGAATTCACACCCCGGCAGTGTCCCTCCATCAGTCGTCTCGGAAAAGGCGATAACACAACAGCGTGCAAAGAAGCCTCCTCAGATTGTTACCGAAGATGAACTTTAGGACATGTGGGGAGTGGTAGGGGACTCGTGGAATATGAGCTTTCACGCTCGTGAGCCAAGGCCCATCCAGCTGGGGCTCATAATAATCTCTTATTCAGGCCGACCCGGGCAGGAACCGGCATGCTGGTAGTCCAGAATTGGACTAATACCATGTGTGTATTTATCGCAGATCTGACCGTGAAGAAACCAGTATTCACCCTACTTCTCGGCCTCCCGGGTCTTTATAGTGTGGACAATAAATCAACTTGTTTCCAGGAACTGGTTTTGTACAGAAGCAAGGAAGGGCAAATAGCATGAAAAAAGCAGGTCAGATGACCTGAACTGGAGCATCATTACCAAGTAGGTGTACCAGGGAGTAGGAAATGGGAGGGGAGAGGGAGAAGGTCCCAAAAGAGGGGGGACAGGGAGAGGTGAGGTCCCAGAAGAAAGTCCCAGATAAGGAACAAAGACAAGGATCAGGATAAATTAGGCCAAAAGAAAGGAGCATAGAAACAGGCTCAGATTTCAAGAAAGAGCTGCAGTGGACAGACTTGAGTTGGAGTGGATTTGAGAGAAGCCCTGAAGATCTGAGAAGGCAGTTGAAGGTTGGTGATTCAGTGCTGCAGGCTGTTGGGGCAAAGGTACCCCTTTGAAGCAGTGGTGTTCTGCTTGGGACTGCCAAAGATGCAATACTGCATTTGGATGGTGGTACTTCAAGACACTCATGAAATCTAGGGGAAAGCAATCGCAGAAGAGGAGACTGAAATCCTGTGAGGCATGATTGAAACTGTTTGACTGCGAGCATCTTTTGGAAAGAATTAAAGGCAACATTTTCAAGTGCGGAGATTGGAAACCCTCATGAGAAAGACAAAGTTTCACTGAGATTCTCATATTGTGAGCCAACCAAAAATTTGGGGGGAATTGTTGGGAAATCCGCTTTGGTTGCATCTGTCATGGAAAATCTGACATGGAAATTCAGTGTGTGCCAGAGAGAGATGACAGGAAATTTGCAGAGGAAATCTACAAGGCTTTTGAAGTAGTAGTTAATGGAATAATCTGTTATAAGGCTCGGTAAAGTGTTAGTTTAGCAGAGGAGCTACTGGAAGACTGAGTTTAGGGAACTCTTTGTTTCAACTGCAGTTGTAGAAACAATGAGTGTAGAGTGCAGTTTTTGGATGTCTCATGAAGAATGAATGCTCAGGAATTCATCCTTGTGGTTACGAGCAAGACGAATATGGGAGGTGCCCCAGCCTTGGACTTGTCCAACTGATTTGAGGCTCTTGCAGCCTGTCCAAATGAGAGCAGGGGCAGGCTGCAGCACCGTGATAGTGGGGTCATTCAAGAGGAGAGAAGGAATGTAGAAATAGTGTGGGGACAGTAGTCAAGAGGATAAATACTCTTCTCTGCATCTGACAATGTCAGTTCTGAAGGCTATATTTGCAAGTCCATAGATACTGACGCGGTATGTGTCCACAGTGGTTAACACTGCTGCCTCACAGGGAGCTAGATTCAATTCCAGCCTTGCGTGACTGTCAGTGTGGAGTTTGCACTTCCTCCAAATGCCTGCGTGGGTTTCCTCTGGGTGCTCTGCTTTCCTCCACAGTCCTAAGATGTGCAGGTTAGGTGGGTTTATGGGGAGAAGGCAGGGGTCTGGACCTGGGTAGGGTGCTCTTTCGGAGGGTCAGTGCAGACTTGCCGGACGGCCTCCTTCTGCACTGTAGGGATTCTAACGATTCTAAATGCATAAGACCTATTCAGGTCAATATCCAGGCTTGAGCTGGCAAGTAACATTCATGCCACACAAATGTCAGGCAATGGCCATCTCCAACAAGAAGGTCTCCCCTTGCCATTCAACGGCATTACCATAAATGACTCCCTCAGCATCCTTGGGGTTACCATTGAAAAGAAAACTTTTACTGTCAACACTGCAGATAATTGACACTTTATCAAACCATGTGACAACACAAGAGCTTCCTGCAATAGGGCCCAGTCCAAGGGAACTATGGCACAGACCCTCCCCACAACAGCACCTTTTTGCTCTCACTTACGTTTATCCAGATGTTCCGTCTTGTTATTCGATCTGAACTCTGAATCAGTTGACTCTTCCCCCCAACTTGAATCTGTCAGAAACAGGGCAATTAGAAAGCTGTTCGTTGGGAAATGTGGAAACAGTTGGCAGTTATAGAGAACAAGGCAAATATTCTGCCCCTTCAGCAAAGGTATATTGGGAATTCTATCCTGTCTACTTCGTCACCACTCTCCATAGTGTTTTCATGATTTCCTTCCTAAGTCACAGTTATCTATACTTCAGATATCTGACATGAGAGGAAATGGTGGCCGAGTGGCACTGTTACTGGAATAGTAATCCGGAGGCCCAGGTTAATGTTAAAGTCTCAGTGTTGGTGACCATGACAACTGTCATTGTAAAAATCTGGCAAACTAAGAAATTTGCCACCTTCCCTAGTCTGGCTTACATGTGAAACCAGACCCAGAGCATTGTGGTTGACTCTAACTATCCTCTAAATTGGCCTTGAAAGCCACACTGTTTGAACAAAATGCTGGACTTGACAGCAATGTTCACATTTCATGAATGAATAAAGAAAAAATATAATAGTGGAGGGCCTGTAAGTGTTTCCAGAATCCTCCTGCTCTCTGGAAGGTCGCTGACTGGTTGTACAGTTCTGTTTTATTCCCCAACTTTAACCTCCAGCTGCCATATTAAATCTGTTCACACCTCAGGGTGTGCAAAATTTCCTCCCAACGGTAACCTACTCTCTGGGAAGAGGCACACCCGTGGACCAAGATAGTTGTAACTACGACCTGTCCTGTCATTCCTCTTTTATTACACTCCTGTATTATCTTTTATTACACTTCTCTGTGTGTCTTGATATACTTCGGAGTGTAATATGTGTTACTCAAACCTTGGTTAATTATGATGTCTTCTGAATCTCGATGAAGACTCAAACTTGTCCAGTAGTAACAAAAGGCTTATTGAGTAATTATAACAATAATTGCATGAGTTCTTTACTTTAACTTTGATACTAGTGATAAGGTTAACAAGATCTAACTACAGTAACTACACTTAACTCCACTAAACATCTGAACTAATCTGATACTGCCCTGGTCACAGTACACCCAAGAGAGAGTGAGAGAGACCCAATGTGGTTTCTTTTATACCCCTGTTGGTCCGGCCCTCTAATGATCATGTGATGCTGATTACACATTAACCCCTTATGTACATGCACATACAGAAATCACTACAATTCCCTTTTATTCTACTGCTCCAGAGAAACTGAAACCAGAATGGGAACCAAAACTGTAACAGCTGGAGAAGAGACACAGCAAGAACTCTTTGTTGCTGTCTCAGGTTGAGATGCGAGGTGACCAGTCTCTGGCTAACACTGGGACGGTGGGGGAAAGCCGTTACTAGCTCAGGCTGGGATGACCGAAAGAGGGAGGCTTCAGCCCATTGAGACCCAGTGCCCCAAGATCCAAAGCACAGGTATAAGAGACTTTCAGACAGTGAAAAAATCAACAGGAGTATCCTGCACCAGGATTCTAGCCTCACTTACCTTCAACCGAATTATTTTCCTTTATCACTCTCACCCCCATATCACTCAGCTCGTGTGGCTTTATGCGCAATATTGAGGGAATCATCTGAAGATCCTCTGTAACTGGAAGAAGCACATGTCAATCAGAAACCTGATGGCTGGGTATTGTGCAAATGCTCATTAGTTCTCTGCTACTGCTCATTAACAGTAATAGGGAGGGAGAGACAAACAGGGCAGTATTTCCACCCCTTCAAGGACAGTATATTGGAAATTCTATTCTGTGCATTTTCTCAGCACTCTCTATTCTGGGGAAACGCTAGCTCTAGTGTTTTTCCTGATCTCCCTACTCAGTCACTATTTTCCAAATTTCATATATCTGACACTATATTAATCAGCCCGAGAGCCCACAAGAGTTATTACAGTTGCCCTTCTCTCCCAGCAACCGACTGGGTTCTGTGCTTCATTAGGATTTGATGAGATAGACCCAACACCAGGCCATGTCGAGACAGGGGCTGCCCACTACGAGTCATGGCAGGACAATAGAGGTCCAGGGCCATGTCATAGCAGAACCAGCAGGCCCAGCTCTGCATCACAGTGGGACAGTGACAGCCGAACCAGGTGAGACCAAGATGGGAGGTCCATGGAACCTGATAGAGGAGTTTCTCAGCACATTGAGCCCTTGCGTTGAGGAGTCACTCCCAGACCCAAAGCAGACAGTCAGGCTGTAGGTATCTAACTCTATATCAAACAGGGTCAGAATACAGAGGAGTTTCTTGCAGGTGGGACCTTTCAGAGCTCTGAGGCATGCATCTTAGCCCCATCGCAGAGTCCCACAACCACTCCTCCTGCTCTTACTTACATTCATCCACATTTTCCACATTGCCTTCTGAGCTGATATCTGAATCGGTCAACACTTTCCACCAGCTTGACTCACTACTGCCATGTCGTCTCAAGGAACCTGTCAGAAATCCATCTGCTAAAGGACGAAGCACAGGTCAATTAAAATCCTTTTGTATGGGTAACATGAAAATAGTTGGCAGTTGTACAAAACAAAGTACTTTTCAATCTCTCGAACGACAGTATATTGCGAATTCTATCCTGAGCATTTTATCAGTACTCTATTCTGGGTAAAAACTTGGATTGTGCTTTCATGATTTCCCTCCTGAGAGGCGAAATAATACAACTATTTGGCTAAAGTGTACTCCGCTCACGAGAAACCAGACGAAGGCTCAAGGCCTTTACTACAGCTATAGCATGGGCTGCTGACATTCCAAGTTGGGCACGCCAGACTGCCCTGATTCAAGGCGTACAGGAAGAGTTATACTCTAGATATGATTACAATAAATTAGCATATACCAATCAAAAGAGCTCATGTGATGTTGTACGAAATAAGTAATGGCATGATGGGAAAACTGGTCAACTACTTGTCACAATGTAAGAAAAGCTGACTTTGCATGACTTAAAGCTTGAATAAGATTGGAGAAGGTCAAGCCGTTCCGAAATGCCTGACCTCCGCAACTTCTGATAAGACAAACTCATTATAACCCAAGGCAGTCTAAATAAGACGAGATAAGGTCAGGAAGGAACAAGTCTCCTCCGACATTTTAATATTCCATCAAAGGACAAGATGATATGAGTGATGAGACAAAGAGTCCTGGAAGGTCAGCAAGGTGACACCGGTTTTATGATATTGCTTATGTTTATACTTCTGATCGAATTCCTGACTAAGCTGTAGTCACGTAATCCTGATACTGATAATGTATAAATACGGAGCTGATTCTCTGTGAAAGCGCAAACTTAGGAAAGAATAAGCAGTAATACTAACTGCTCTCTGACCCCAAGTTTCAGCCATTACTGCATGCAATCTGTTCGTAAATAAAGTCTTGTTATTTTTCCATAATGAGCGTTGTTGAATCTTTCTACCACAGTCCAGAAGCGGGAAAAATATTGACTTCTACACACATTGGTGTAGGAATCATCTGTATCCATTCAAAACTAATAATCAGGGTTACATAATGTATAACACAAGAGTATAATTAACCAATCATAATCAGGGCATATATGTTTAATTATAATATCGTCAAGCACATATTTGTCTCTACTTATTTAATAACTGTTAGACATATGTCTCACCAGTGGTGTACCATACTTCCTTCCCCATTATTCCGTGTGTTAGTGAACACACACGAGCTGCAGCTGCTGTTGCTATCTTTTACTTGCTTTTAATATTGCAGTCAATAAGGTGGCCTTTATTAATATAATTATGAATATGATGTGCTTTCAGAGTCGCCAGGTATCAATTGATACCGCCACAAGGTTCAACTGAATATCGATCAAAGAGCCAAACAACCAGTTAGTTAGTTGAAGGTCAATGGTATTTTATTTACACACAAGTTTAACTTACTCATGCAAGATAAACACTACAAGCTAAATTACTCCTATTACTATCACAACCTGTACTTTG
This sequence comes from Scyliorhinus canicula, assembly GCF_902713615.1. Taxonomy (NCBI): domain Eukaryota; kingdom Metazoa; phylum Chordata; class Chondrichthyes; order Carcharhiniformes; family Scyliorhinidae; genus Scyliorhinus; species Scyliorhinus canicula. Next base: position 66,059,960 of record NC_052157.1, read on the forward strand.
GGTACCTGGCTTAGGTCAGAAGAACAGTGGCCTTTGTTCGAATCTGGATCTATTGGGTCCGGAGAGATAACAGGGATACAGCTAGGATCATCTGTCTGGTAGCGAGCGTTGAACTTGAACTTGCTTCTGGTGGTGTTGTTGCAACTGGATGGCCTTGATCGCTGAAAGCCGGGTCCAAGAGAGGCCGAACACATGGCGGTGTTCCTTTTTATCCCTGGGGGGCTTCACGCGCTTTTGGGCGGTCCTTAAGCTTGGGTCCAATTAATTGGGCAGTTCTCGATCACTGCCTTCGATCTGAGCCAATAAAGGAGCGGGTGCCTTGATGGCTGGGCGTGTCTTACTGAGGGGAGTGGTGCCGAAATGTCTGGGACTGTATTGGATACCTGAGCACCAGCCTTTGTCATGCGGAGACGGGACATCAATATGTAAATCGGCTAAGAGTTTCGATGCTGTCTACATTCTGTGTTCACAAATATACATTCAGGCTCGGTTCCTGTCTCTATCTTCTGTTGTCCATATTTCCCATTATGCTTTGCAAGTGTCCATGTTACTTGTTGTAAGTGGCCATCCCAGATGGCTACACTGCATAATGATCAATTGTATTTTTGTGGGACTCCAGCCTCCCTATAATTATAGTATTGGTTCTTGAATACTCACCTGTAGACAGTCTTGAGCTGAAGCAACTGGTTTTTCAACACTGGTTTTCTGTCTTTGAGAATTTAGCAGCTAGCAGCCTGTGTGATTCAGGCTGCGAGCTACTAAAGGATGTGGGGATGAGACCCACACAGACACGGGAAGAATGTGAAAACTCCATACGGACAGTGACTCGGGGCCAGGATCAAACCCGGGTCCTCGGCGCCGTGAGGCAGCAGAGCTAACAACTGCCCCACCGTGACGGACCTGACTTGACGATTCTGTGTTGTCACCCAGCTTCCACCTCTGCATTCTCCATTAAACCTGCCCTATTTTGTGAAACCTTTACCCGAACAGTAACCCATACGCTAACAGAGTGCACAATGTGCAAGAATATGGTCAGTATATTGTCAAGACCCCTGGGCTAGGGCACGGTCAATTCCAGCCCCCTTGACCTGGTGTGGCAACGCAATTGAATTAACCAATAATTCTTAGAAAAATACCCAAATTCTTTGGCCCTTGGTTGCCCAATAATTACAATCACCAGGTTTATAAATTTAAACATAATTAATTTTTATTTATATCACGAGCTATAATGAAATATGCAGCAAATACAACTGGTTAACTATTATCTAATTCCCACTTTTACTTGTCCCCACCCTCTATACACACATAGACACAGACAAACAAACATAGAAGGGAAGAGAGGGGTGAAATAATAAATAAAAGATAAAGAGTCTTTGTTTCAGATGGTTGTGTTTAAGCACACCTTCCTTCAAACCAGGCTCTCAAGTTGAGGCCTCTCTTTCCCAGTCTTTGATGATTTTCACTAGCTTTTCTGGAAAAAACATGGAGAGAAAAAACAGGTCCTTGTCTCTCAGCATCCAGGTCTCCAACTCTGCTTTCTGTATGTCACTGGAAATCATTCTACTCAGGCAGGATCTAATCAGCACCTGTTTTCGGGCAGAATACAGTCTTTTGGCCAATTTATTGGCCATCAGCCAACCAATTGAATAGAGTGCCACCCTGTCTCTCAGGTGCCACAAAGTCTGAGTTATGCTCCTCAAAAGCTAGCACCATATACCATGTTGCAACTTTTTGAATTCCTCATCCTTTATGCGGCTTGACTTAAAGATACATGTCCATTAAGCATCCATGGATCACAATGATAATAGCAAAAAAGTAAAAAAAGAGGAAATAAGGGAATCATCAGGCAGCACCCTTACAATATTGACATTTCTTGTTAATCCTGTTTCTCATTCTCTCTGGTGTTGTAACACCTGAAGTCAGGATTGTAACTGCTCATGTCTTTCCAATGAAACTGCAACAACTACTGTTGGTAATTGAGAGGTGACACAGCAGGAGCTGTGATGGATTATTATTTGGACCTGCAGCACAGTGAGACCTGCCACTGTGAGAAGTCAACGAAACCTGACAGAGGAACCCTTCAGCATCAAGGAGTTGTTCCCAGATTCAAAACTGACAGCCAAGCCGTAGATATTCAATACTATATCAAAAAGGGTCAGAATCTACAGGAGGTTCCTGCAGGTGGGACCCAGAGTTCCATTACAATTGCTCTTTCTCTTACTTACATTCATTCACATTTTCTATGTTGCCTTCTGAGCTGTCATCTGAATCGCTCAACACTTTCCACCAGCTCGAATCACAACTACCATCTGCTAATGGAAGAAGTACATGTCAATTAAATGCCTTTGTTTGGGTAATGTGGAAATACTTGCCAGTTGTAAGGAACAAGGCAGGTGGTTTATATCTCCAATGACAATATATTAGGAATTCTATGCTGTGAATTTGGCCAGCACGTTCTAGTATGAGGAAAGACTTGCTCTCTTGTATTTTTCTTGACTTCCCTCTTACGTTACTGTTCCCTATGTTTCAGATATTTGATAGTGGTATACAGTGGTAGTCAGTGATTATCAGCTTGAAAGCTCGCAGGAGTTTCCAGAGCCCTTCTTTTCTTCCGGACTGAATGTATAGTTCTGTGTCGACCCCAACATTAACTCCAGCTGTTACATTAAACTGATCTAAACTGTTGTGTTTAGAAACAATAACCCCAACTGTAACCCACACCCTGACAAGAAGTGCAGTGTGGGCGAGGGTAGTCATTATCTTGATCTGTCCTGTTGATCCTTATCTTGATTCTCAGTCACTCTTTACTGCTTCAGAACACAAACCAGTACTGATTACTTGCCCCTCCCAAAGAAACTGCAACAACTGTTGTTGACTGCTCGATATGGGATGACCAATCACTGGGTCACAACAGGACTGGGGGACAGGGATGGAGGCTTGTCGGGCCAGGACAGGAGACTCGATAAAACGTTACATCGAGACGAGATACTCATGGAATTTTAAAAAGTTGGAGTTTCCTAACCCACTGGGCCCCTGCACTTAGGGGTTGTCTCAGGTCAGAAGCTATCAGCAAACCTATGTTTATCTCGGACCACAAGAAACAACATCCTAACCCACAAGGGTCATCTGCCTAGAGGTTCCAGCCCCATTCTAGAGTCCATACTCTCGGGACCCAGAGGATAGCTCTCCTTTCTCTCACTTAGTGATCTAGAGAGTTTGCATCCCTCTTGGAGCTCATGTCCGCTTCATTCAACGATTGTGGTTGACTTGATAACTCAGAACAGCTGTCTGTCTCCAGATTGTCCATCAGAAACTCCCCCGCTATTGAAAGAAACACAACAGCAATCACAAACATGTTGGCTAGGCTTTGGAAGGGGTGCAGCACATCCTATCCCTCGAGCAGTATATTGGAAACTCAATCCTGTCCATTTTATTAGCACTCTATATTCTGGGTAAACACTTGTATTGTGTTTTCCTGATTTCCCTCCAAAGTCACCGTTATTTATATTTCAGGTGTCTGACATTGGATATCAATCCGCTTGAGAGCAGGTGGGGATATCGAGAGGCCACTTTCCCTGCTGGAGTGGGTGTACCGTTTCTGTATTGTCCACAACATTAAACGTGCCTCCACTATTGTGTGTAGAAATATTTACTGCAACTGTAACCCACACTCTGGGAAGAGGCACATTGTGGATCAGGACAGTCTTTATCACCAACTGTCCTGTTGATCCTTTTCCTGATTCTCACTCACACTTTACCATTTCAGAGCTGCTGAAACCAGGGTGGGAATCCTTCCAAAGAAACTGCAACTGCCACATTGGCAACTCCAGAGGAGACACAGCAAGAGCTTGGGAATTCATCCCAGTCCAATGCCTACATCAGAACCATTGATATCCAGTACTGAATTTAAAAACAAGCGGCGAGTCCAAATGGAATTTCCTGCATTGGAGCCTGATCCAACCCTGACCTGTGGGCCCGGCCCAGTGTCCTGGGACTGAAACCTGGGCTTGCTGTTCTCTTACCATTGCAGAGAGTGTCCTGTTCTTTCCTCTCAGTCTCACATTTTAACTCTTGCAGCAACTGGGGAATTCGGCCCTTACGAAGGAGAGGTGTCTGGCTAATCTGTAAAACTGAAAGAAGCACATGTCAATTAGAACTGGGGGATGTGCGGACAGTCGACAGCAGTGAGGTGGGTGGGCAGGGGTGACAAATAGCAAATTTTCTATCACTCTATGGACAGTACATTGAGAATTATATTCGGTACATTTTATCAGGACTCTATTCTGCACAAGTATTTCCTATATTGTGTTTTCCGGAAGTGACACCTTCATTAACTTCACCTGTTCCTTTTCCGGATTCTCTCAAGCTTCGTGGTCGAAACCAGGATGGAAACAACTCACCACTTCCCGAAGAAACTGCAAAAATAGTTGTTGACAGCTAGAGGCACAGAATGAGCTGGGGAGGATTACTGTCAGGTGGGATCATGATGGAGAGACCTGCCATTGAGTTTGATTGCAATGGGTGACTAGTCACCAGATAAAAGCAAATTACTGCGGATGCTGGAATCTGAAACAAGAGAAAATGCTGGAAAATCTCAGCAGGTCTGGCTGCATCAGTAGGGAGAGAAAAGAGCTAACGTTTCGAGTCCAATGACTCTTTGTCAAAGCTAACAGACAGAGAAAGTGGGAAATATTAATACTGTGGAGTGAGAATGAAAGATGATTCATAGCCACAGAAACCTAGGGAAACAGGGTGCTAATGGCCACAGATACCAAGGGGAAGGAATGCTAATGGCAGTCCTCAGAGAAAACAAAAGGTCTGAAAGGCCAAACTACAGAGAAACTAACATCAGAGGGTAAACTGTGATAGATGTAGATGTGGGGAGAGGGGAGAAAGGGTAAGGAAAGGTGGATAAGATGGGGAGGGGCGTTAAATATATATTAAGAAAGAAAGAAATGGTAAAAGACAGTTAAAATGAAATGGGATGAAAACAAATGGGTCGAGGTGGGGTAGAGCTAATCATCTGAAGTTATTGAATTCGATGTTGAGACCAGAAGGCTGTAGCGTGCCTAACCGGAAGATGAGATGTTGTTCCTCCAGTTTGCGTTGAGCTTCACTGGAACATTGCAGCAGGCCAAGGACAGACATGTGAGCATGGGAGCAGGGTCTTTTGTTAAAATGCCAAACAACGGGAAGATTAGTGTCCTGAATGCGCACAGATTGAAGGCGTGATGCCACCACCAAACACATCTTCCCTTCACTCCCTGTCAGAATTCCGCAGAGACCGTTCCCTCCGAGACAATCTAGTCACTCCTCCACCATACCCAGTACCTCTCCCAACACCCATGGCACCTTCCCATGCAAACGCAGAAGGTGTAACACCTGCCCCTTTACCTCTTCCATGCTTAACATCCCAGGCCCAAAACATTCATTCCAGGTTAAGCAGCGTTTCACTTGCACTTCTTTCAAACTGGTCTATTGCATTCGCTGCTCCCAATGTGGTCTCCTCTATATTGGAGAGACCAAACGCAGACTGGGTGATCGCCTTCGGTCTTTACGGATTCAGGTCCCTTACCTTCTCGTTGCTTGCCATTTTAACAAAAGACCCTGCTCCCATGCCCACATGTCTGTCCTTGGCCTGCTGCAATGTTCCAGTGAAGCACAACGCAAACTGGAGGAACAACATCTCATCTTCTGGTTAGGCACGCTACAGCCTTCCAGTCTCGCTATCGAATTCAACAGCTTCAGATGATTAGCTCTACCCCACCTCGACACATTTGTTTTCATCCCATTTCATTTCAACTGTCTTTTACCATTTATTTTTTCATTGTATTTCTTTATATATATTTAACCCCATCCCCCATCTTATCCACCTTTCCTTACCCTTTCTCCTCTTTGCTTCCCCTTCCCCTCCCCCCACATCTACATCTGTCTCAGTTTACCCTTTGATGTTAGTTTCTCTCCTGTTTGGCCTTTCACACCTTTTGTTCTCTCTGGGGACTGCCATTAGCACTCTTTTCCCTTAGTTTCTGTGGCCATTCGCACCCCGTTTCCCTGGGTTTCTGTGGCTATGAATCATCTTTCATTCTCACTGCACAGTACAAGTTTTTCCCGTTTTCTCTGTCTGTTAGCTTTGACAAAGAGTCAATGGACTTTTTCTCTCTCCCTGCAGATGCTGCTCGGCCTGCTGAGATTTTCCAGCATTTTCTCTTTCAACTAGTCACCAGATCTCGCTTTGAAGGGAAATCTGCGGAATTACATGAAGAAAGTTCACTTCAGCACATTTAACCCATGCCGAGGGATCATCCTAGGTCCAAAGCCCACAACCAGGGCTTAGATATCGAACACTATAGAAAGCAGTGTCAGAACCTACAGGAATTTTCTGCACAAACTCCACCTTGCAGAACACAACTACAACCCTCTTTGTTTTCACTTACAATCCTCCAGATCATCTGCCTGCCTCGCCATGCTCACCCCGGCAACGTTCAACTCTTGTGATTCACTCGACAATGACTCAGAACTTCTATACCATCCCCAGGGATCTGTCAGGAACTCCTCAGCTGTTGGATGAAATATACATCAATGAGCAATCTGTTGGCTGGTCAATGCACATATGATCAGCAGAGGAACAAAACAAGACAGAAAGACGGTAGATTTTAGCCCACTGATATGTGCCATAAGACTAACTCGATCCAAAGACAATGGGCGAAATTCTCCCCCCCCCACGACGGGTGGGAGAATAGGGGGAGGGCCTTCCCGACTTTTTTGACGCCCTCCCGCTATTCTCCCCCCCCCCCCCCCCGCCGAAATCCCGACAAGAATCGCTGCCGCCTTTTTTTTACGGCCGGCAGCGATTCTCAGCTGTTAGAAGGGCCAAAGTCCCAGCCCTTTACGACCTTTTTACGAACGGCAAACACACCTGGTCCTGCCGTTCGTAAAAACGTTGTGACAAACTCGCAAAAAATAACCATGGCACCGATTGGTGCCATGGGCCCGCGATCGGTGGGCACCGATCGCGGGCAGCGGGCCCGATGCCCGCGCACTATTTGTCCTTCCGCCGCCCCGCAGTATCAATACGCGGGGCGGCTGAGGGGCAACCCGGCCCGCGCATGCGCGGGTTTCGCGCAAAAACGCGATGACGTCACCCGCGCATGCGCGGGTGGAGTCTTCCCACCTGCGCATGCGCGGCTGACGTCATATGACGCGTCAGCCGGCGCTAACTCCGGCAAGCGGGCTTAACGATTTTCGTTAAGCCCGACTTGTCGGAGCCTCCGACGTCGGGCTGGTAGCCCCGACGGGGGACCAGAATCTGTTTTAAGATTTCTCCCGTTTTGGGAGAATTTCGCCCAATAGCAGGGACTTGGCTATCCAACATTTTAACAAACAGTGCCATAACCTCCAGAGCCAGGCCCCATCCAAACCTTGATGCCAAGACCAGAATACCCAATACCAATTCCCCCAACTTCCACTTACACTTATCCAAATATTTCTCCTTCCTCACCCGGCTCAGATCGCAGGAAACTTGCGGCCAGCTGCAAAATCTTGGGCGAATTGTCTGAGACTCCTTTGTAACTGGAAGAATCACACGTCAATTAGAAATTTAATGGCTGAGGACTGCATAAATGGTTATTGGTTGTGAATACGAGGGAAGAGAAACAGACATTTTCCCTATCCTCCCCCCTCAAATGACAATATATTAAAAATTCAATCCTGTGTATTTTCTCAATGCTCCATATTCTAGGTAAACACTTGTTCTGTTATGTTTTTCATGGTTTCCCTATTAAGTTACTGTTTTCTATATTTCAGATATCTGAAACTGGTTACAGAACATAGAACAGTACAGCACAATACAGGCTCTTCAGCCCACTATGTTGGGCCAACCGTTTATCCTAAGATCAACCTAACCTACACCCCTTCAATTTACTGCTGTCCATGTGCCTGTCTAAGAGTCGCTTAAATGTCCTGAATGACTCTGACTCCACCACCTCTGCTGGCAGTGCATTCCACGCACCCACCACTCTGTGTAAAGAATCTACCTCTGACATCTCCCCTATACCTTCCTCCAATCACCTTAAAATGATGTCCCCTCGTGACAGCCATTTCCACCATGGGGAAAAGTCTCTGGCTATCCACTCTATCCATGCCTCTTATCACCTTCCACACCTCTATCAAGTCACCTCTCTGCCTCCTTTGCTCCAGTGAGAAAAGCCCTAGCTCCCTCAACCTTTCTTCACAAGACATGCCCTCCAGTCCAGGCAGCATCCTGGTAAATCTCCTCTGTACCCTCTCCAAAGCATCCACATCCTTCCTATAATGAGGCGACCAGAACTGGACACTATGGGCTCGATTCTCCCAGAGAGGGAGAAACCGTAAGGCTGGCGTCAAATCCGGGCGGGTTTGACGCCAGCCTCCCCCTCCCCGACCGGGAACCGATTCTGGTCCCCGGTCGGGGCTAGCATGCCGCCGCCGTAAACTCCGGCATCGCGGGCTTAACGAATTTCGTTCAGCCCGCTTGCCAGAGTTTGCGCCGGCTGACGCGTCACATGACGTCAGCCGCGCATGCGCGGATTGGATGACGTCATCGCGCATTTGTGCGAAACCCGCGCATGCGCGGGCCGGGATGCCCCTCAGCCGCCCCGCGAAGTGATACAGCGGGGCGGCGGAAGGACAAAGAGTGCGCGGGTATCGGACCCGCTGCCCGCGATCGGTGCCCACCGATCGCGGGCCCATGGCACCCTTGGCACAGCCGTGGTACTGCTGTGCCAATCGGTGCCATGGTTTTAAAAATCGGCACTTTACGGCCGTTTTTACGAACGGCCAGACCAGGTGTGTTTGCCGTTCGTAAAAACAGCCGTAAAGGGCTTGGAACTCGGCCCATCGGCCAGCTGTGAATCGCTGCTGGCCGTAAAAAAACGGCGGCAGCGATTCGTATCGGGAGTCGGGCGTGGGAGGGGGAGAATAGCGGGAGGGCGTCAGACTAGCGTGGCCGTAAAATTTTACGACCCCCGCTATTCTCCGCAACGTCGTGAGTGCGGAGAATTGCGCCCAATATGTGGTCTAACTAGAGTTTTATAGAGCTGCAGCAAAACCTCGTGGCTCTTAAACTCAATCCCCCCGTTAATGAAAGCCAGCACAACATACGCCTTCTTTACAACCCAATCAACCTGGGTCTGAATGAGCCTACCATGGGGAACCTTATCAAATGCCTTATTGGAATCTATAGACACCACATCCACTGCCTGACATTCATCAATATGTCTTGTCACATCCTCAAATAAGTCAATGAGGCTTTTGAGACATGACTTGCCCCTCACAAAGCCATGCTGACTATCTTTAATCAAACTATGTTTTTCTAAATAATCATAAATCCTATCTCAGAATCCTTTCCAATATTTTGCTCACCCCAGACTTAAGACTGATGGGTCTGTAATTCCCAGGGATTTCCCTATTCCATTTCTTGAACAGGGGAACAACATTCGCCTCCCTCAAATCATCCGTACTACTCCAGTGGAGTGAGGATGCAAAGATCATTGCCAACGGCACAGCAATCTCGTCCCTCGCTTCCCATAGTAACCTTGGGTACATCCCGTCAGGCACAGGGGACTTGTCTATCCTGATGCTTTTCAAAATTTCTAACACATCCTCCTTCTTAATATCAACCTGTTCGAGTCTATTAACCTGTACCCCAAGATCAACCGAGGTCCAATGCTGATGGCCAGGTCATAGATAGGAGAAACTATTTGACAGCAACAAAACCATTGGTTGGCATGGTACCACAGTGGTTAGCACTGTCGCTTCACAGCACCGGGGTCCCAGGTTCGATTCCCAGCTTGGTTCATTGTTTGTGCGGAGTCTGCACGTTCTCCCTGTGCCTGTGTGGGTTTCCTCCGGGTGCTCCGGTTTCCTCCCACAATTCCTGAAATACGTGCTGTTAGGTAATCTGAATTCTCCCTCCGTGTGCCCGAACAGGCGCCGGAATATCGCGACTCGGGGCTTTTCACAGTAACTTCATTGCAGTGACTTTGTGACAATAAGATATTAAAAACAGATGTATCTTGTGCTGGGGACCCAACCCCAACCCAAACCTCAATGCCAGGACCAAAATACCCGATAACAATGACCCTGGCTCTCACTTACATTTATCCAGACATTTCTCCTTCCTCACCAGCATATCACTGGAAACATGTGGCCAACTGTAAAGTCTTGAGCGAATCATTGTAAACTCCATTGCAACTAGAAGAAGCACATGTCAATTAAAAATTGACGACGGAGTATTGTGCAAATGGCAATTAGCAGTACCCAGTACAGGGACGTCCGATGGTGGTCATGGTCTGAGTGGTCACACACAGGGCAGCTCCTGCGTGAAGGCACAGAAAGAGCTCTTTTTATCCAATACTGGGTGGCATTTTGATGAAAAGGCATTGGCGAAGGTTGGAGGAGTAGTTTCCCCTGGGAGTGATATGTCTGTTGGTTATCAAACCTGGCGGAAGACAGTGGAAGATCAGGCTAAAGAGTTGGAGGAGGCCTGTACTGCAGTAGCAGCCAGTGTAAGCAAGGCAGCGGGAGAACGGCTGATGCAAGCTGGAAGGTCCCAGATGGAACAGTTAATGGCTTTTATTAAGGATACATTCTGGCAGGAGAGGAAGGAAATGGAGGAGGATTGCTTGAAGGCCATCGAAGGAGCTGTGGCACACCTGAAGAGTTTGTTGGAATAGGTGGAGAAGTGTTTGGAGGTGCAGGGGTTGCAGATTCAGGAGATTGAAGGAGTGACCTCGGACCATTGCGATCGTGTGGTGGCTCTGGAGGCGGAGGCGGGGCTCCTCGAAGACCTCTGTAAAATGTTGAGGGCAAAGGTTTAGGAGCAGGAGAATACCTCGAAGGCAGAACCTGCGAATAATGGGCCTGCCTGACGGAATGGCCGGTGTGAGCGCCACGAGTATGTCTCGAAGATGCTGGCGGGGCTGGTGCCGGAAAACGTGCTAGAAAAGGCGCCTGAAGTGGACCGAGCGCATAGGTCCCCGAGGCAGAAGCCTAGAGCTGGGGAGCCGCCGCAGGCGGTTATCGTGAGACTGTGGAGAAAGAGAAGATTTTGCGATGGGCCAGGTAGAAGCGTATCTGCAACTGTGAGGGGAATAAGGTCCGAATTTATCATCAGGACATCGGAGCGGAGTTGGCAAAACGGCAGGCAGGCTTCAACAAGGCCAAGGCATTGCTGTACTGGTGGCATGTTTGGGGTGCTCTACCCGGCAAAATTACCGGAGGCTGAGAGTATTATTTCGAGACCCCAGAAGCGGCCGAAGACTTCATAAGAAGCATAAACTGGGGGAGAACTGAGCAGACATTGCTTGGGGACCAGGTGCTGGCAGTTCGTAATGGTTGGGAGCATGTTTAAAGTTGGGGTAGGGATTGGGGGATTTTCGTCTTTTTTGGGGGGGGTTGCTGTTTACTGTTGGGATTGTGAGGGGTGGAAAGTTCATGTGGGGATGGATGTTCCCCCCCCCTCCTGTTTTATGGGTCTGTTTGTGTTTAACGTATGTTTGTTTGCTTTTTGAGAAGGCTCCCTGGAGTTCAGATGTCTTTGTTTGGGTGGGCAAGGATCACCAGGAAGCCTTCCTTCTTGAGCTGTGCGGTGGGGGAGGTCATTGGGAGATGCCTTTGGACAGGAGCTGCTATGCTAGCGGTTAATGCGGGTGAATGGAAGTGGGGGAGAAGACCGAAAGGGGTGGCCTGGGGAGGAAGAGATTATTACGACATGGCAGGGGGTTAGAGATGATATGGTCAGGGGCGGAGAAGGGGGCCATCTGCGATGGGCGGAGAAGAGGGCCATCTGGGATGGGCTAGGTATAGGGTGGAATTAAGAGGCAGGAGTTAAGTGGGGAAGGTGACAGATAGTAGAGGGGATCGGAGGTGTAAGCTTCCGGTAAGGCTGGTAACGTGGAATGTCCGGCAACTGAATGGGCCGGTTAAAAGGTTGCGGGTGTTCGCACACCTCTGGAGCTTGAAAGCGGGGGTGGTCTTTCTGCAGGAGACGCACCTCCGTGTGAAGGACCAGATTAGGTTAAGGGAGGGGTGGGTCGGGCAGGTTTTTCCACTCGGGGTTTGATTCGAAATCGAGGGGAGTGGCTATTTTAATGGAGTAAAAAATGGGATTTATGAGTGTGAAGGAGGTGAAGGATCAAGGTGGGAGATATGTGATTGTGAGTGGGGTATTGGAAGGGGTGTAGCCATCTGGGATGGCCACTTTCAGCATATAAAATGGACACTCGCAGAGCATACAGGGAAAATGGACAATGCAAAGTGACAAGCTGGCACAGAGCCTGAATGTGTATTTGAGAAGACAGACTGCAGATGGAACCGAAACTCTTGGCCGATTTGCACATTGATGGCCCATCTCTGAGAAACAAAGAACTAGTGCTCAGGTAGCCGATACTGTCTCAGACAGTACGGCGCCACTACCCCAGCAAGAGTGCACAAACAAAGCAAGGCCAACGGCTACTTAGGGCACGGCCAGCCATCAAGGCACCCGCCCCTTTATTGGCTCAGATCGATGGCGGTGATCGAGAAGTTTAAGGCCCGCCTAAAAGTATGCGAAGCCCCGCCAAGTATAAGAAGGAACCCTCGCCATGTATTCCCTCTCTTGGATTTGGCTCTCAGGCTGAGAGACCCTTCCACCTACACCACCAGAAGCAGTAAGTTCAAGTTCAACGCTCGCTACCAGACGGACGACCTTAGCTGTTCTCCTGTTACCTCTTCGAACCCACCAGCCTCAGATCCGAACAACGGCCATTGTTCCTCTGACCTAAGTGGACACCCAAAGTTAAGTATAGGTGTTAGTGATAGATATAGTTTAGCCTGTTGTGTCATTGTGCATGAGTAAATCATACTGTGTGTAAATAAAGAAAATATTGACTTTGAACCAACTAACTGGTGTATTGGCTCTTTGATCTGTATTCGGTTGAACCTTGTGGCGGTATCGAGAGATACCTGGCGACTCTGAAAGAATATTCATAATTAGGATTAAGATAGGCGCCCTTATTAATCACTATATTTATAGCCATTAAAAGATAGCAACAGGGGCACCGGTGGTGTTGTTAAATCTGTACGCCCCAAATTGGGATGATGTGGGTTGTATGAGACGGTTGCTGGCAGCTATCCCGGATTTGGCCAGGCACCAGCTGACCTTGGGAGGAGATTTTAACTGTGTTCTAGAGCCGAGGGTTGATAGGTCGAGGTCCAGGTCGATGGGTAGGGTACAAATGGCAAGGGATCTGGGAGGGTTTATGGAGAGGATGGGTATGGTGGATCCATGGTGCTTTCAGAACCCAGAAGGGAGGGAGTATTCCTTCTTCTCGCACATCTATAAGATGTATTCAAGGATTGAGTACTTTATAGTGACTCGGGAGATTTTGGTTGGGGTGGAGGGGGCAGAGTATGCGGGGATTGTTATCTCGGACCATGCGCCCCACTGGCTGGAGATTCGGTTTAGATCGGGATGAGAGCAGAGGCCGGGGTGGAGTTTTGACTCGGGGTTGTTGGTGGATGGAGGTTTTTGTGATAAGGTGCGGCGGCGATTAAGGATTACGTGGAGTTGAATTAGAGTGGGGAGGTGTCAGCGGCCATTTTTTGGGAATCACTGAAGGCAGTGGTCCGGTGGGGTAAATTATTTTGTTTGAGGCTCGTGCGGATAGGGAAAAACATGACCGTCTAGTGAGTGAGATAGCGGAGTGGACAGGGAATATTCGGAGAGTGCCCACCGCGGAGGGATTAGCGAGGAGGAAAACGTTGCAGGGGCAGTTTGACAGGCTGACAACGGGGAGGGTGGTCGGGCAACTGCATAGGGCAAGAGAGGTGCAATACGAGTATGGGGAAAAGGCGAGCCGCATGCTGGCGCACCAGCTGTGAAGACAGGCTGCGTCGGAAATATTGAAGATACAGATTGGGGCTGGGGATGTGGTGTTGGAGCCAGGGAAGATAAACAAGGCGTTTTGGGAGTATTACCAGGGATTGTATGAGGCGGACCCAGGGGAGAGGAGGGGGACATGGGATAGTTTCTGGACGAGCTGCAATTTCCCCAGGTGGAGGAAGCAAAGAGGCAGGCGCTGGAGGAGCCCTCGAGGCTGAGGGAGGCGCTGGATAGTATCAGGGGTATGAAGTCGGGGAGGCCCCTAGGCCGGAGGGGTACCCAGCGTAATTTTATAAGGAATTTGCGACGGACCTGGCACCACATCTGTTGGGGGCGTTTCATGAAGCACTGGTGATAGGGGAGTTGCAGGAGACGTTGACACAGGCAGTAATCACACTAATCCCGAAAAAGGGGAAGGACCCAGTGAATGTGGGTCGAATAGCCCATATCACTATTGAAAACGAATGTGAAAGCATTGACTTCGTTGTTGGCGGGGAGGATGGAGGACTGTGTCCCGGGGGTGGTTGCAGAAGATCAAACAGGCTTTGTGAAGGGCAGGCAGCTCGCGAGTAATATAAGGCAGTTGTTCAATGTGGTGATGAGTTCGTCGGGAGCTCTGGTACCAGAGGTTGTGGTGTCCATGGAAGCGGAGAAAGAATTTTAATCGGGTGGAGCGGCGGTACTTTATCGAGGTTTCGGTTTGGGCCGAGATTTGTGGCATGGGTGCGGCTGCTGTATGTGGTACCAAGGGCGAGTGTGAGGACAAATGATATGAGCTCATGAAGCTTTGACTGACACAGGGATACAAGGCAGAAGTGCTCGCTGTCGCCATTACTGTTTGCACTGGCCATAGGGCCAATGGCTCTTAGCGGTTCAGCGGAGTGTAGGGGTCAGAGGTAGCACTGGGTGTCGCTCTATGCCAATGGCCTCTTGCTGTATGTTTCGTATCCATTGGAGAGTATGGGATGGATTATGGGCCTGCTGGGGAGGTTTGGAGGGTTCTCAGGGTTCAAACTGAATGTCGGGAAAAGCGAGGTATTCCCGGTGAATGAGCTGGGACAGCGGGCTAATTTAGGGGGGATTTCATTTACGGTAGCGATGGATAGGTTTGGGTATTTGGAGATTCAAGTAGCGAGGGAATGGACGGGACTCGCTAAGTGGAACTTAACGACGCTGGTGTAGGAGGCTAGGGAGGATTTTCAGAGGTGGGATACACTGTACTTAACGTTGGCGGGGAGGGTCCAAGTGGTGAAAATTTATATTCTGCCGAGGTTCTTGTTTATCTTTCAGGCTCTCCCGATCTTTATACCAAAGGCCTTTTTTCGGAAAGTGGACACGATCATTTTGTATGGGAGCGGGAAGGTGCCGAGGGTGGGGGGGACCCTGCTACAGAGGCAGGGTAGGTTGACGTTGCTGAACTTGCTTCATTATTATTGGGTGCCGAATGTTAGACGTTTAGCTGCTGTTGTATAAAAGGTCAAAGGTTCTGCTCCTTTTCCACAAACACCTTTATTTCACTTCAACAGACTCTGCACAAAACTCTATTTTCACATCACCGACACAAAGGCCACCTGAAGCCTCTTTACATATCAGTGTCAATTATTGGATACTTAACATAAATGAGATAACTAATTGGAATTTCTCTTAACCCATTACTTAACAGTCTCTCCTTGCTTGGAGAAAAACAAGAGTTGAAAACAAATTTACAACTCAAATACACACACATACACCCCCCCTTCTCTTTTCCTTTTGTTTGGAAGAAAAAAAAAGTCATAGAAACAGGTGCCCTTCATTAACAATACCCAAAGGCTTCTGTGAACTAGCCCCTCTTTTTGCAAAACAGTCTGACAATTGATAGCTACTGTCGACCCATTTAATTTTTGCTGCCTCCCCTCTGTCCAACATCTGCTTCAAACTTGCGATGTCTATAGAACATAGAACAGTACAGCACAGAACAGGCCCTTCGGCCCTCAATGTTGTGCCGAGCCATGATCACCCTATCCTTAACCTTTTTTCATTGACACTTTTTGTAGAGTGCTTATTTTCCCACAGGGATTTATTGTCAATGTGACATTCAATAGGTATATTATCCAAATCCCCTAATCCCAAAATTTCTGTCAATATTTAATATAAAAGGCCATATCCACCGCCTCTACAAGGCTTAACGTCTCAGCAGCCAAAGTGCTTTTGACCACTCTCCTTATTTTCTTTGATTCCCACAAAAGAGGGCAACATTTACCATTGTTCCCCAAAAGGAAAATTATGAAACAACCTGCGCTTGAAACCCCATCACATAAATTTGCATAGGACGCATCACTATAAACTATGAGTTTCAAGTGCCCAAGATCACCTTAAACTGGCAACCTCAAAACACACTCCTGCATTTCTAGTTTGACCAACGCTTTATTTGCTCTCATTATGTCTTCCACTTTGGGATCATTCATTTTTGTACTTAACTGTAAGACATCAAAACTCACATCAGTCTAGTCTGTCTACCTAACCAATTCAGTTGCCCAATTAAACTTCGCAGTTGCTCTTTTTCCATCTTTGAAACCATTGCATCTTTTTGTGAAACCCGGCCACGACTAATTGCTATCGGGCAGATGCTTTCCAAATAAGATTGCTGACGTAAAGTTGCCCCTAACTTAGTCTGTCCTATTTCCAGTCCAATATATTTAAATGCACCGGAAGCCTGAGTTCCAACCCTGAACTATTTCCTCAAACCAGAGATTATAATTGCTTTGAAATCACTAGTCCCAACCCACAAAAAATCATTGGCATGCATCAGAAAGATGCCAGAAAGATTTCCTTTATAGTGCCAGTATAACATTGCCAGATCTGCTTTCAACTGGCAACAGCCTAACATTAATAAAACTGACCTTAGCGAAAAATACCAGGCTCTAGATGCATCATTAAATCCATATACACATTTGTTCAACTTCCAGAGTACACCTTCTGTGTCAGCTGCCTCTTTAGGAGGACGGAGAAAAATGTCTCTCTGGAGCTGATGCCCCTGCAAAAAGGCAGCTTTTATATCTATAGATTTGCATTCCCATGCCTTTGTGTCTAATAGAGTCAAGAATATCTTTAAAATAACCTTTCCTGCCATAGGTGAAGCTACCCTTATATCCTTTTCTTCAAATCCCCTTGCCACAAGCCTAGCCTTTGTCTTATAAGTTCCATCTGGAAGAACCTTTTCCATGCAAATCCATCTGTGGGATAGAGCTCTTTGTCCCCTATCGGGTACTTCTGTGTATACCCCAAATTCACTCCAACTATGCAGTTCTTGCTGTTTGGCATCTTTGGTAACTTTTTCATCTAATTTATTGGAAACCACCAATATCTCACGTGCATGTGGGCTTCTACTCCTATTAGTATTCATAGTCTTACTCCTGTTCCGTGAATTTGATAAACTACGTCCCCTCTCCCGCCTGGTATCTAGTTCTGTATTGCTAGAACTTTCCCTTCTGCTGTGGGATGTCCTTTCAATAGTTCTTGACCTTTTCCTGCGGACCTGTTCACTATCTGATGTACTATCTGAACTGGTACTGCGTTTCTGTGCCCTCCATTTTTGAACTTTGTGTTCATAATCCATTGTCTTGACTCCCTCCCCTGAATGCTGTACATTCAACCAATGTTTATACTTTCTAGTGGTCTTCCCTGCTCCACTAATAACAGTTGCATCCTTCCATTGACTCCACCCGTCAGGCAAGTATGTCACTTTTGTACCAACTTTTGGCAGTTGTCCTTTCGGAAAAATGGCCTGTTCTAATTCATCAGAATTGTGGTGTTCCTCTACAGAAACCCTGTCTATATCAGTTAACTGGTCCTCATAGTTCTGTAACACATGTGTACCAGATGACTCTGGTTCCTCGTCATGTCTGTCTGCTCTGTCTAAATTTGAAAATTTGTAATCTGTACCCATTATCCTTGATGAATGTACCCGAACAGTTTGATTGCCATGTTGCAAAATAATTGTTTTGCCATCTATGCCTATGATCTTCTCTGGGCCTTTCCATTCATTAAAATTGTCTCTCTTATAGTATACTATGTCTCCTTGCTGAAAAACGGTATTAAAGCTCTGCGAATTCTTTCAGAGACTTTGGCTTCCAAAAAAGCCTTTCTACTGCTATGTAATGCATTTAAATGCTCAGCAAAGGCAGAGCTAATTGTGGTCCCTTCCCAAGCTGGAGGCTGGTCATCTAAAATGGACGGAATTTTTGGATTTCTACCAAACACTAATTGATAGGGACTATAGCTCCCAACGATCTGCAATGAATTCTTTGCATCTACCACCCATGCTAAAGCTAAATGTAGCTTGGTCTATCTGCCACAACTTTCCGGAGCAGGTCATCTATTACCGCATGGTTTCTTTCACACACACACCATTACTAAATGGGCTTTCCACAGCCGTATTCATAACTGTGATATTCACTTTTTAAATACATATCTCGAAACTCATCATTAGCAAATTCTCCCACATTGTCCGTAAAGAATTTTGCCTGTGGGTCCATTCCTGTCCCTATCCATTTTTCCACGATTTGATCCAAAATTACTCTCTTTTTTTTTCTTCGTACAATCGTTGATTGACTAAATTTGGTTGCTAAATCTACAAAACGCAAAATAAATATATTATTGGCTTTATCCCAGACCTTAAGGTCCATGGCCACAATGTCGTTAAAATCTCTGGCCAAAGGTAGGGTTACTATCGGTCGTGCTGGTGCCCTTCTGTACTTCCTACAATCTTCACAGCGATCACTAACCTGTTCTATCAGTTTAGTATAGTCTTCATCCCTTACCCCTGCATCCGTTAATAAATTGTTCAGCCTCCAAGGAGACGGATGCTCAAATTGCCTGTGCAGTTTTACTACAACAAGCTTTTTATCAGCTAAAGTCCCATTTTCAACTGCCATTAACACATCCTTAACCACTCTACTTGAAATATTATTTGTCAGTAATGGAATACAATAGTGTCCCGACTGTGTAAATTTTAAGTCCACCATCTTTCCAAAAACTGTTGTCTTATCCTGTTCCATGTCCAGTTTCATGTGTGCTTTCTTCATCGACGGTCTGTTCAGAAGCAAAGGTATCTCACTTGATACAGCATCCGTGCTCATGAAATGATTCACTCCGGCAATATTGCAAGGGATCACCACTCCTTTCAGCAACTTCAGAGCATTATCATCTCCAAACCTGAAACTTGTGGAACTTTCATATTCCTTAACCTTGTTACGATTTTCAGCATTCAAGGAGTCCAGGCAACATTTGAACCAGTCAGTCCCACACACAGTAGATGTGCAGCCACTGTCCAATACCGAACAATTGAAGGAATCTGCAACCAACACCCTCATGTGGTTATTGGATAGGCACATGGAGCACACCACAATGACAGGGAGTGGGATAGCTTGATCTTGGTTTCGGACAATGCTCGGCACAACATGAAGGGCCTGTTCTGTGCTGTACTGTTCTATGTATTACCGGCGTAAAACTGCTTGTTAATAGGACAATGCCTTCTTTCTGGTCACTATCTTTTTCCTCATGTGTCGCTTCGAACACTATTATAACATGTTGGACAGTTGAATGCATAATGGTATTGAGAGTCACATCGAAAACATTGATTTATCATACCCCGGGTATTTCTGGGGTTCATCGTCCTATTGTAGGTTCTAACTTGGTTTCTGTCTTCATAATTTCAGGGTCCCAATCTCCTTCTATAGTCTTGGAACCTGTTTGTAGCCGTGCGATTTCGCCAGCCTGTTAGCAGTGTTATCTTCCATATTCTGCTTCATTGTAGACTGACCTATTTGGGTCATCGGAGCCATTGGAATCGAATGTTTCCCCAGAAACTTTTTTAAAGCTTCTGTCATCTGATCGAATAAGGTTTTCTTATCTGCAAACTGAACTCCTGTCAAAATCAGGAGCCTATCCATGTTGCTCACTCTGGCAGTCAAGTAATTTAAAGAACAACACAGACTGTGGAAATTCCAGGTTGTGTTTCTGCAGCCTTTTATATAGTCTGCCAAATTCCATTATATAGTCTTCCATGGAGAAATCTTCTATTTTCCGGAACCTATCAAAATCCGACCATGCTTCATATGCACTTAAGTCATCCTTTTCATAAATCTTATCCATATAATATAATAGAGTCTCCAGACCTTCTTCTGAGTCTAACTCTTCCAATTCCAGCTCAGAAAACACTTTGCTTCGGATTTTACTGTCATATGGTAGAGAAAGAGCCAATGCCATACCTTGTTTTCTCTTTCCCAAGACAGTTACCTTAGTCCACATAACTACTGCACTTCTCCATTGGTCGTACGATCCCCTTTCAGAAAATAAGGGGGGGGGGGGGTCATATCCGGCCATTTTTATCCTAGGTTCAGCCATAAATCTTCTTTTCTTTTTTCTTCTCACTCACTCTTTGGTTTGGTCTGGAAAAGTTGTATCTTTTAACCCTTCACATCTGCACAGCAACCATCCTCTGCTACCATTTGTTAGACATTTAGCTGCTGTTGTATAAAGAGTCAAAGGTTCTGCAAATCGTCACTTCACCTAACACAAAAGCCACCTAAAGCCTCTTTACATATCAGTGGCAATTATTGGATACTTAACATAAATGAGACAACTAATTGCGATGGCTCTTAACCCATTACTTAACACCGAATGTGGACAAGATGCAGAAGTGGTGGGAAGCAGAAGGGGTAGAGTGGGTTAGGATGGAGGAGGAATCTTGTCGGGGTCTAGTTTGAGGGCTATGGTGATGGCAGCCAATGGCTCCAAGTAGGTATTCAGGGAGCCTGGTGGTGCAGACCAAGGTGAAGATATGGAATCAGTTGAGTAATTTTAGGGTGGAAGGGATGTTGGTGTTAACGCCGCTGTGCGAGAATCATGGGTTTGAGCCAGGGGAGATGAACAGTGTATACAGGAGGTGGAGGGAAGTGGGGCTGGTCAAGGTGAGGGATCTGTATTTGGAGGAAGGGTTCGCCAATCTGGAGGAGCTAAGGGAGAAGGTAGAGCTGCCAAGGGGGAGTGAGTTCAGGTATCTGCAGGTTAGGGACTTTTACGCAAAAGGTCTGGAGGGGCTCCCTAGGTTGCTGGGATACACCCTGCTGAAAGGGGAAGGGAAGAATTGGGAATATATACAGGTGGTTGGGGGAGCAGGGAAAGAGCGGCTGGTGAAGATCAAGGAAAAATGGGAAGCGGAGTTGGGAGGGGAGATCAATGGGGGAGTATGGAGTGAGGTACTGCCTTGGATAAACTTGGACCTCCACTTGTGCAAGGACGAGCATGATACAGTTTAAGGTGGTGCACAGGGTGCATATGACTCGGGCGAGAATGAGTGGGTGCTTTCAGGGGGTAGCAGATGAGTGCGAGTGGTGTAGGCGGGGAGCCAGCGAATCTCGCACACATGTTTTGGGATTACGAAAAATTGGGAAGATTCTGGGCTGGAGTGTTCGCAGTCTTAGCCAGGATAGTGGAGGAAGAGGTGGACCCAGACCCTTTGGGGTTTCAGAGAAGCCAGAGCTCATGGAGAGGAGGTTCGCATCTCTCATTGCACGGCAGTCAATTTTACTGGAGCGTCGGTCGGCACTCCTGCAGTTGGAGAAGATAAAGTATGAGTTAAGGGGCTCTTCAGGGAGGTATGAGAACAGATGGGGGATGTTTCTGACCGTGTTTGAGGAGCTGTTCGTTGCAGGGGTGTGGGGGGTGAAAAAGGGGAAAAATCTGTACAGGCTGTATAGCTGATTGCTGGGAAGTATGTTTCCCGGGGTGTTTATTTGCTGTAACCTGTTTTGATACATGTTTGCAATAAAATACATTTTTTAAAAAGCAGTACCCAGTACAATGTGCAAAAGACAAGGCTGAAGTATTCACAACAAGCTTCAGCCAAGTGCTGAGTAGCTGATACACCTCGGTCTCCTCCGGAGATCCCCAGCATCACAAATGTCAGTCTTCAGCCAATTCGATTAATTCCACGGGATATCAGGAAACAGCAAATACTGCAACGGCTATGGTGCCCTGAAAATATTCCGGCAATAGTCCTGAAGAACTTGCTGCACCCCTAGCCAAGCTGTTCCAGGACAGTTACAACATTGCTATCTACCCTGCAATGTGGAAAATTGCCCAGATATGTCCTGTTCACAAGAAACAGGACAAATCCATGCTGGCCAATTGCTGCCCCATCAGTCTACTCTTGATAATCAGTAAAGTGATGGAAAGGGGTCATCAACAGTGTTATCAATCGGCACTTACTCAGCAATAACTTGCTCACTGACACTCACTTTGGATTCCACCAGGGTCACTCAGCTCTTGACCTCATTACAGCCTTGATTAAACATGCACAAAAGAGCTGAATGCCAGAGGTGAGGTGAGAATCACTGCTCTTGACATCAAGGCAGCATTTGACTGAGTATGGCATCAAGGAGATCTAGCAAAACTAGAGTCAATGGAAATCAGAGGGAGAACTCTGTTGGTTGGAGTCATACCTGGCACAAAGCAATAAAAGCAAATTACTGCGGATGCTGGGATCTGAAACCAAAGAGAAAATGCTGGAAAATCTCAGAAAGTCTGGCAGCATCTGTAGGGAGAGAAAAGAGCTAATGTTTCGAGTCCAGATTACCAAGGGTCATCTGGACTCGAAACGTTAGCTTTTCTCTCCCTACAGGTGCTGCCAGACTGGCTGAGATTTTCCAGCATTTTCTGTCTGGCACAAAGGAATGTGGTTGTGGTTGTTGGAGGTCAGTCATCTCAGTACCAGGACATCACTGCAGGAGTTCCTTAGGGCTCTGTTGTTTGTATTATATATAAATGATCTGGAGGAAAATGTGGGTGGTCTGATTAGTAAGTTTGCAGATGACACGAAGATTGCTGGAGTTGCTAATAGTGCCGATGGCTGTCACAGGATACAATAGGTTATAGATAGATTGGAGACCTGGGCACAGAAATGGCAGATGGTGTTTATTCCAGGCAAATGAGAGGTGATGCATTTTGGAGGATCATATCTAGGTTTAAATTATACTGTAGATCCCTTAGGAACATTAACATTCAGAGGGATCTGGGAGTGCAGGTCCACAGTTTCCTAAAAACGGCAACAAAGGTGGCCATGGTGATTAAGAAGGACTATGGCATGCTTGCCTTCATCAGCTGGGGCATTGAGTACAAGAGTTGGGAAATCATGTTGCAGTTATATAAACCCTTGGTTAGGGCGCATTTGGAGTTTTGCATGTTGTTCTGGTCATTATCAGAAGGACTTGGAAGCTTTGGAGAGAGTTCAAAGGATGCCGCCTGGTCTCAAGGGTGTTGGCTATGAGGAGAGGTTGAATAAACTTGATTGTTTTCACTCGAAAGACAGAAACTGAGGAGAGACCTGATAGGGGTCTACAAAATTATGAGAGGCACAGACAGGTTGGATATTCAGAGGCTTTTTCCAAGGGTCGAAATGTCAATTACATGAGGCATAGGTACAAGGGAGGACGTTTAAGGGAGATGTGCAGGGTAAGTTTTTCGCGCAGAGAATGGTGGGTGGCACTACCAGAGGATGTGGTGGAAGCAGGCACATTAGCAACATTTAAGAGGCATCTGGATGGGTACATGAATAGAGAGGAAATAGAGGCATAACGGACCCAGTAAGGACAGAAGGTTTTGTTTTTAGTTAAAGCATCATGATCGGCACTGGCTTGGAGGGTCAAAGGGCCTGTTCTTGTGCTGTACTTTTCTTTGTTCTTTGTAATGTCCTCAGCCCAACCATCTTCACCTGCTTCATCAATGACCTTCCTTCCATCATAAGGTCAAATGTGGGGATGTTTGCTGATGATTACACAATGTTCAGCACCATTCATAACTCCTCAGATACTGAAGCAGTTCATGTCCAAATGCAGCAGACCCAGAGAATATCCAGGCTTGGGCTGGCAAGTGGAAAGTAATATTCATGCCACAGAAGTGCCAGGAAATGACCATTTCCAAAAAAAAGTATGTAACGTATGTATGTATCATTCCTTGACATTCAATGGAATTACTATCGCCGAATCCCCCACTATCAACATCCTGGGGATTACCATTGACCAAAAACTGAACTTGACCAGCCATATAAATACTGTGGCTACAAGATCAGGTCAAAGATTAGGAATCCTATGATGAGTAACTCACCTCCTAACCTCCCAAAGTCTGACCACCGTCTACAAGGCACAAGTCAGAAGTGCAATGGAATTGTCTTCACTTGCCAGGGCGAGTGAAGCTCCAAAAAAACCCGGCATCCTAGGGGCTTTTCACAGTAACTTCATTGAAGCCTACTTGTGACAATAAGTGATTATTATTATCATCATCATCATCAAGGACAAGGCAGCCCACTTGATTTCTACCCCTTCCAAAGAACAGCACAGCACAGGAACAGGCCCTTCGGCCTTCCAACCTGCACCAATCATAAACGTCTGTCCACAGATGGATAGTGGCAGCCATGTATACCATCTACTGCCGGAACTCACCAAGGTTCTTTAGGCAGCACCAAATCCACCATCACTACCATCTAGAAGAACAAAAGCAGCAGATACCTGGGAACACCAGCACCTGGAGGTTCTTCCCCAAGTCACTCACAAATCTGATTTGGAAATATATCATCATTCCTTCACAGTTACAGGGTGAAAATCCTGGAATTCCCTCCCTAACAGCACTGTGGGTCTACCTACACCTCAGGGATTGCAGTGGTTCAAGGCGACAGCACACCACCAGCTTCTGAAGGGCAACCAGGGATGGGCAATAAATGCTCGCCAGCAATGCTGACATTCCATAAAACACATTTTTTTAAATTAAAGGGGAAGGAAGAGAAAGAATTTTTCTGTCCCCCAATAACAGTATATTGGGAATTCTATCCTGTCCATTTTATCAACACCCTCCATTCTGGGTAAATTCGGTTGTGCTTTTCCTGATTTTCCTTCTCAGTCACGGTTATCTACGATGTGGAGATGCCAGCGTTGGACTAGGGTGAGCACAGTAAGAAGTCTTACAACACCAGGTTAAAGTCCAACAGGTTTGTTTCAAACACGAGCTTTCGGAGCGCAGCTCCTTCCTCAGATCCTGTTGTATTCTCTGACAATCTTCATCATTATCCGCAACTCCTGTAATCTTAGTATCATCCGCAAACTTGCTAATCAGACCCAAGTCATATATATATTACAAAGAGCAGAGGTCCAATACTGATCCCTGCGGAACACCACTAGTTACAGACCGAAGGAGCAGCGCTCTGAAAGCTCGTGTTTGAAAACAAACCTGTTGGACTTTAACCTGGGGTTGTAAGACTTCTTACGGTTATCTACGTTTCAGATATTTGAAACTGAATACAGCAATCAACAGGAAAGCAGTTTCCAGAGTCCTCATTGAGTGTGTCGCAGATCCTGTGTGTGGAAGCATTAGGTCCAACAGTCACCCACACTCCAGGAAAAGGCACATTGTGGCGCAGGATAGTCATGACCTTGATATGCCGTGGATCGGGTGTGATGTCCGTGGAATTACAGAAAGAGGTTCTTCGGCCCATCGACGCCATTTTCTAGGCGGGTGGACTGCCCGAGACCCGAAAAATACAACATGACCGTAGCTTTCCGATACCTCCTCAAACAGAGCGTACCAGAGTTCCCTGTCAGCCTGAATTCAGATCTCCTACCTTAATATTCTGCCCCAGTCGCTGCCTCTTTCCTGCTGCTGGTGGAAACTGAACAAAACTCACTCTCTACTAACTGTCTGATTGGATAGGATTCATGTCAACTAGCCGTCTGCCCACCAATCAATGAGTGGCATGGGCGGGGAGGATGAAATCCCGCCTTCGATTAACCCTGATTGGTGAGAAATCCCAAATCTGTGATTGCTCATTGGCCTGTCCTGTCAATGAGTCAGTCTGTTGTCGGGTCTAAATTCCAGCTGATTCCCCGTTTTAAAAAGTAGGGTTTAGGGTGGGGTTAGTAATCCATCCTCAATCTAGAATGTTTATTTACCTTCTTGATTTGAAACATTCAAATCCCGGTTTTACTCTAAAGTATCACAGCACAAGTTAAGGAGCCCATTCAGCTTATCGTTGAAAGATCTATGCAATTAATCCCACGCCATCTGTCTTTTACTTGGGGCCCTGCATGATTCTCCCTTCCAATATTCCAGTTCCGTTTTTGAAACTTTGTGATTCCACGGGCAGTTCATTTTCATTTAGGGTCCTGGAGGTCTATCGCACAGAAAAGGTCACCCAAGTCTTCTGATCTCATTTTCCAGCAGTTGGCTCATAGCCTAGTATGCTTTGGTATCACAAGTGCACATCTAAATACTTATTAAATGTTATGAGGGTCTCTGATCCACCAGCCTTTTAGGCACTGAGTTCCAGACTCCCACCACCCTCTGGGTGAACACTTCCTGCCCCTTACCTTAAATCTATCTCCCTGATCATTCATCCCAGACCAAGGGGGAAAGTTTCTTCCTTTCTATCTACCCATAATTTTATACATCTCAATCATGGCCCCTCAGTCTCCTCTGCTTGAAGGAAAACAACCCCAGTCTAGCCAATCTCACTTCATAACTAAAAGTCTCCAGCCCAGGCAACATCCTGGTAAATCTCCTCTGCACCCTTTCCTGTTCAACACATCCCTCTCATAATGTGAATTCCAGAACTGCACACTGATGTGTTGGGTATGCTGGGTCTGTGATGACTGCGTTTACCAGAGCAGTAGAAGAGACAGGCTACCAACACTTGAAGAAGTACAACTCTATTTTATTTAACTATGAGCTGTTAAACAT
This sequence comes from Scyliorhinus canicula, assembly GCF_902713615.1. Lineage (NCBI taxonomy): Eukaryota > Metazoa > Chordata > Chondrichthyes > Carcharhiniformes > Scyliorhinidae > Scyliorhinus > Scyliorhinus canicula. Next base: position 66,086,628 of record NC_052157.1, read on the forward strand.
ACTTGCAGTGTGGGATTTGCACTGTGGGTCGACACTATGTTAGGTTGACTGAAAACCTATGGCTTACCTGACCAGACTATACTGCTAGCACATGGTAGATGTTCGTGCAACTGACTGCGGGCTCTGTCTGTCTCCGAGGCTGCATCCCGAATGAGCGGGAAAACTAGTGCCCTCTGGCTTTATAGTGACCGTGCCCTGTTTGGTGATTGGCTGCTGTGTTCTGTGTGTTGATTGGTCTTTCAATGTGTCAGTCAGTGTGTGACTATGCACCATCATATACTTGTGTGTATATTATGACACACACAATACTCTAGCTGTGGCCTAACCAACGTTGTATACAGTTCCAGCATAACCTCCTGCTCTTAAACTCTATGCCTTGGCCACTTTATCCACCTGCTACCTTAAGGGACTGGTGTACATGCACAATGTTGGAGGTGAAAATATTCAAAAGAAGGCCTTTTGGATGAGTAAATAAGCAGTTTATTATATCAGAATTCTGGGAGAAAGGCCTGAGGCTCCGCAGCCTTTAGACAGTAGTCTTTCACACTTGAGCTAAGGTTTACACGGGCTAATATACAGGTTCAAAAGCGAGATCAGTTTGTAATCTCATTTACATACAGCCAATCACCTTTATGCGCGTCACAATTCATTACATGCAACTAATTAGTCTTCCATTATCTCAGTCCATGCCATAAATGGTTATTAGTTTGTAATCTACAGCCTTTTCCTGTTGTTGCGAATTCTTCAGTTTGTGGCTAGCTGGGCAGAGCAGGGAAATCTTAAGGCATTCAGACCTTGGGCAAAGTTTGTTAATATCCCATTGTCTCTGAGTACGCACCTGGCGATGAGTCATTTGTTTTGCACACAGGGCTGTTATTCCAGTAGCAGACACAAAGTACATTGAACTGCAGAGTTAGATACAATTTTCAACATAGTTAAGAATTAGTTATATATTGTAAAAAGCAGAATTTCCCACCAACATGTCCCACAATCATATAATGTGAGAGACAGAATTTCCTCACCAACAGTATCAACTCCAATTTGGCATTTTGTCTGATTGAGCTCCAGGCCCTATTTTTACCCTTTGTAGTACTCAAAGAAGCCTTTCATCATGCTCCTCCGTGTGAGCCCCAGATTATGATGGCATCGACGTAAACACGGACACCTGGTAATCCTTCCACTACATCCAGCACTGAGTGCTGACTGGGTTGCATTTGAGTGCTATAGTGAGAGTTTAGTGACTGAGGGATATTAAGGATTCATTTTTATTTAAAGTCTAGTCTTTCTTTTATTTAGTAAATTAACTTAAAAGTTGCTGTTTGGGTTAGATGGAGAGTTTTAAACCAGCTTTAAACAATTTAATCAGGCTCTACTTGCAGTTGCAGCTTGTTAATTAGTTAATTGGATTAAGCCAGTTTTCAGAGACTAGAGTCAGGCAATATAAAGTTGAGCCATTTTACAGAGCTGACTTCGCACTGAGTGCTGACTGGGTTGCATTAGAGTGCTATAGTGAGTTTGGTGACTGAGGGATATTAAGGGTTCAGTTTTATCTAAAGTCTGGGCTTTCTTTTATTTAGTAAATGAACTTAAAAGTTGCTGTTTGGGTCAGAAGAAGGTGAGTATTAAACCAGCTTTAAAGAATTTACTCAGGCTCTACTTGCAGCTGCAACTTGTTAATTAGTTAATTGGATTAAGCCAGTTTTCAGAGGCTAGAGTCAGACAGTACAAAGGTGAGCCATCTTACAGTGTTGACTTTGTTTGCACTGGTGTGTGGAATGTAGGTGCATTTGAGTGCTATAGTGAGAGTTTGGTGATTGAGGGAGTTAGGTGAGGAGGGAGCAAGGTGCTTCTTTCATTTCGTACATTTCCTCAAAGAGCATGAAGGGAGCCAGGAATATATAGAGATTGCAGCTGACTGGGAGTAGAGTCGGAGGGCAGAGTTCCAGTTGGGTCACAGGGCAGCTATATTCTGTAAAGTAAGAGTTGTTTTATTTTTTTTAGTCTTGTTTTTGTTTTTTGGGGGCAGCAAGCTATCTTTGTATTATTTTGCAGAATCACCAATTTTAGAGGGTTCACTTGAGAGAGTAGCAGCAGTGTATATATATTTATATATATTTTTTTTAAGGGCCCAACGGGTGTATTTTCCTTTTAAATTTCTTTGGGAATTCAGAGCAGAAGGGATGGAAGTGAAGGCAGTTGCATGCTCCTCCTGTAGGATGTGGGTGGTGAGGGATACCTCTGGTGTCCCCGCTGACTACACCTGCGGGAAATGCACCCAACTCCAACCCCTTCAGAGACCACGTCAGGGAACTGAAGCTGGAGCTGGATGAACTTCGGATCATCAGGAAAGTAGAGGGCGCGATAGAGAGGAGTTACCCATGGTTCAGGGCAAGAGTAGCTGGGTTACAGTCAGGGGAAAGAAAAGGAACAGGCAGACAGTGCAGGGATCCCCCGTGGCCGGTCCCCTTCAAAACAAGTATACCATTTTGGATGCTTTTGGGGGAGATGACCTACCAGGGAAAGGCCCTAGTAGCCAGGTTTCTGGCACTGAGCCTGGCTCAGTGGCTCAGAAGGGAAGAGGGAAGAATAGAATAGCGATAGTGGTAGGAGGCACAATGGTTAAGGGAACAGATAGGAGATTCTGTGGTCACGAACGAGACTCACAGAAGGTGTGTTGCCTCCTGGGTGCCAGGGTCAGGGATGTCTCGGATCGAGTCCACAGGATTCTTAAGGGGGAGGGGGAGCAACCAGACGTCGTGGTACACATAAGCACCAACTACATAGATAAGAAAAGGGATGAGGATCTAAAAAGTGAATTTAGGGAGTTAGGTTGCAAGCTAATGAGCAGGACAAGCAGAGTAGCAATCTCAGGATTGCTACTGGTGGTACGTGCAAATGAGGCAAGGACCAGAGAGTGAGTGCAGCTGAACACGTGGCTACAGGGCTGGTGCAGGAGGGAAGGCTTCAGATATGTGGATCATTGGGATATCTTCTGGGGAAGGTGGGACCTGTATATGAAGGACGGATTGCACCTAAACTATAGGGGCACCAATATCCTGGGTGGGAAGTTTGTTAGAGCTCCTCAGGAGGGTTTAAACTAGTTTGGCAGGGGGATGGGAACCAGAGCTATGGATCAGAGGATAGGGTAGCAGTTGAACAGGCAGAAATAGTATGCAGCAAGTCTGTGAGGAAGGATAGACAGTTCATAGGGCAAAGTTGCACTCAGTGGAATGGGTTAAAGTGTGTCTGTTTCAATGCAAAGAGTGTCGGAAATAAGGGAGATGAATTTAGATCATGGAGCAGTACTTGGAACTACGATGTTGTGGCCATTACGGAGACATGGATTTCACAGGAGCAGGAATGGTTGTTAGATGTTCCGGGGGTTAGATGTTTTAAGAAGAATAGGGAGGGAGGTAAAAGAGGAGGGGGAGTGGCATTATTAATTAGGGGGTGCATCACAGCTGCAGAAAAGGAGGTAGTCAAGGAGGGTTTGTCTACTGAGTCAATATAAGACCATAAGACATAGGAGTGGAAGTAAGGCCATTCGGCCCATCGAGTCCACTCCACCATTCAATCATGGTTGATTTCAACTCCATTTACCCGCTCTCTCCCCATAGCCCTTAATTCCTCGAGAAATCAAGAATTTATCAATTTCTGTCTTAAAGACACTCAATGTCCCGGCCTCCACCGTATGGTTGGAAGTCAGAAACAAGAAAGGAGCAGTCACTTTATTGGGAGTTTATGGACCCCCCACTAGCAGCAGAGACATGGAGGAACAGATTGGGTGGCAGATCTTTGAAAGGTACAGAAGTAACAGTGTTGTTGTCATGGGTGACTTCAACTTCCCCAATATTGACTGGAACCTCCTTACTGCAGATGGAGCTGATTTTTGTCAGGTGTCCAGGAAGGATTCCTGACTCAATATGTAGATAGTCCGACTAGGGGAGAGGCCATATTGGATTTGGTGCTTGGCAATGAACCAGGCCAGGTGTCAGATGTCTCGGTGGGAGAGCATTTCGGTGCCAATGACCACAATCCCTTGACCTTTGGCATAGTCATGGAGAGGGATAGGACAGACAGTATGGGAAGGTAGTTAATTGGGGGAGGGGATATTATGCTGTTATTAGACAGGAGCTGAGGAACATAAAGTGGGAACAATTGTTCTTGGGGAAATGCACAACAGTAATGTGGGGGTTGTTTAAGGAGCACTTGCTGCGAGTTAGTTTTGTCCCACTGAGACGAGGAAGGAATGGTAAGGTGAAGGAGCCTTGGATGACAAGAGAAGTGCAGCTTCTAGTCAAGAGGAAGAAGGAAGCTTCTGTAAAGTTGAGGAAGCAAGGATCTGTCACAGCTCTAGAGGGTTACAAGGTAGCCAGGAAGGAACTCAAAAATGGACTTAGGAGAGCTAGAAGGGGTCATGAAAAAGCACTGGCTAGAAGGATTAGGGAAAACCCCAAGGCGTTCGACACTAATGTGAGAAATAAAAGGATGATCAGAGTGAGAGTAGGGCCAATCAGGGATAGTGAAGGGAACTTGCGTCTAGAGTCTGAGGAGATAGGGGAGGCCCTAATTGAATATTTTGCTTCAATGTTCACTAGAGACAGGGATCTTGTTGCTCAGGAGAACAGCATGAACCAGGTTAATAGACTCGAACAGGTTGATATTAAGAAGGAGCATGTGCTGGAAATTTTGAAAAGCATCAGGATAGATAGGTCCCCTGGAACTGACGGGCTATACCCAAGGAGGTTACTACGAGAAGTGAGGGAGGAGATTGCTGCGCCGTTGGCAATGATCTTTGCGTCCTCACTATCCACTGGAGTAGCAGCAGATGATTCGAGTTAAGCGAATGTTGTTCCCCTGTTCAAGAAAGGGAATATGAAAATCCCTGGGAATTACAGACCAGTCAGTTTTGAACAAAATATTGGAAAGGATTCTGAGAGATAGGGGGCAGGATTCTCCGAGGCCGCGCCGGGTTGGAGAATACCTGGGGGGGGGCGAGGGGGGGGGGGGGCACGTGAATCCCGCCACGCTGCTGCGGCACCGGGATGCGATTCTCCGGAGAGCTATTTTCCCCAAGACAATAGCATTCGCATTACGGGCCATCAGCGACAGCAGACTAACCGGCGTCACCCCCCCCTTATTTGGAAAGTCCTACGCTCCTGGGACAATGATACCTAGGACCCGCCCAGCCATGAAGGTATCCGCCCCCTAATTGACTGAGATCGATGAGGGTGAACGAAAACTCTATCGATCCATTGGACCTGTAGTAAGGACCGCCCAAAAGGGTGCAAAAGAGACAAAGGATAACAAGCACTGTGCACTAGAAATCGGTCTCTTTTGGACCGACCTGTGTGCGACCAATTGCAGCATATCAACTAGCCACGTTCAAAGACCCGTGATCGCTACCTGAAGGATGAGCCCAGCCGAGACAAACCTGAAGACTTCCAACCGACCGCGTGGACCCGGATAAAGGCCTTATCTCGCAACAGTGCCGGTCACTCGAAGTTAAGAAAAGGTCATCTTAGTTGTTAGGTGTAGTTTAGTATGGAGCCGCGTATATTATTGCATATAGATACAAGTCTTGTGATATTAATAAACTGTGTTTTTGAGCTAATATACTGGTTGTGTGGTCATTAGGTCAATATAAGAAATACCTTGTGGTTCATCATAAAAGGGAAAAGGCAACATTTATTGGCGACTCTGGCAGGACTCGATTAGAGGTGACCTTGTTACTCCGAGGGATCCCACAACTTTGAATTAAATTGGAGAAAAAAGAACAAACCACAAGTTTCATATCGACCAAATAACCGAATTTTGGAAGTGTGCATTAACCGCATGTGTAACTAACAGGGAAGGGTAAGGAAAACTCGTAGGACTTGATGTGTTAGGCAGGTTGGTTCGATGTGGACTGCACTCGATGCAGGGAAGTTAGAAACAGACGTCTAACACTGGAGAAGATCCAACACTGTTTTATTCAACTATAGAACTGCTTATACATATTCAGCTGTGGGTCGACACTATACTGATCTGACTGGTGACCTTGTAGTAGCCTGACCAGACTTACCAGCTACCACATGGTGTTTGCACTTGCTAGCTCATGGACTCTGTCTGTCTCAGTAGCTGGGTCCCGAGAGAGCGGGAAACCTAGAGCTCTCTGGCTTTATAGTGGTAGTGTCCTGTCTGGTGATTGGCTGTACTGTGTTGTATGTTTACTGGTCATTCTATGTGTCAATCACTGCCTGTCTGCATCTCATTATATACATGAGTGGATATTATGACATGTCCCCCTTTGTTTTTAGTTAAATAGATACTGAGGTATGTATACATATATGCCTGACTATATACAAACGGTGCTTGAACAAACGTATGTACATAGGAAGGTGTCGATAGTGCAGATACATGGCAAACAAAGCAATATTTACAAAGGTTAAATCGATGAATTCAGTCAGAAAATTTCCAAAAGTTCAGTCTACAGATTCAGTCTTTGTGGTGGGCGACGAATTCTTGTCGATCGCCGCAGAGGTGGATCTGGAGCTGCCTGCACGTGAGTAGCCGGGATCACTGCCATCGCGGTGGTCGGGTGGGACGGCAGGATCGCTGGTAGATCGGTGGCCTTGTGGCAGGGTACGTCCGGAGGAAGTATGATGGCCGGCGGAGCACTGTGGTCAGGTGGTGGACGTGGAACTCTTCGCAATGCCCATTTGTTGAGCCGTAACAGGGAGCCATCAGCCATGCATCTGCAATGATCAGCTCTTTGCCTGGCGTGTCGACAAGTTCGAAGTCATAGCGGCGGAGTCGAAGAAGAATTCGCTGTAACTGAGGTGTCATGTCATTTAAATCCATCTGGATTATGTGGACTAGAGGCCTGTGGTCCTTTTCCACCGTGAATTTTGGCAGGCCGTAAACGTAGTAATGAAACTTGACTATTCCTGTCAGGAGACCCAGACACTCCTTTTCGATCTGGGCATACCGTTGCTCAGTGGGCGTCATGGCCCTGGAGACATATACCACTGGAGCCCAGGACGAGGAGTCATCTCACTGGAGGAGCACCGCCCCAATGCCGTCCTGGCTTGCATCAGTTGATATCTTAATTTCCTTGGTTGGGTCAAAGAACGCTAGAACTGGGGCTGTGGTGAGCTTTGCCTTCAGCTCATGCCATTCCACTTCATGTGTGGGCAGCCACTGGAATTCTGTTGACTTCTTGATGAGATGGCGGAGGGCCGCGGTGTGGGACGCCATATTGGGAATGAATTTCCCGAGAAAGTTGACCATCCCGAGGAAGCGGAGGACTGCCTTCTTGTCCTCCGGGGTCTTCATGGCGTTGATCGGCAAGACCTTGTCGTCGTCTGGCTGCACACCCTGCTGCAAGATGTGGTCACCTAGAAACTTAATATCCGATTGACCAAATGAGCACTTGTCCCTGTTGAGCTGGAGGCCATGTTCATGAATTCGCTGGAAGACCTGCTTGAGGCGAGCGATGTGTACCTGGGGCATTATGGACCAGATAATCACGTTGTCCACGTATACTCGCACCCCCTCGATGCCCTCCATCATCTGGTCCATGATGCGGTGAAACACTGCGGAGGCAGATATGATGCCGAAAGGCTTGCGGTTGCAGCAATAACGATCGAACGGGATGTTGAATGTGCACAGCTTGCGTCTGGACGCGTCCAGTTGTATGTGCCAAAAGTGCCGGGAGGCGTCCAGCTTAGTGAAGAATTTGGCATGAGCTATCTCACTGGTCAACTCTTCACGTTTTGGGATCGGGTAATGCTCCCGCATGATGTTGTGGTTTTGATCCTTAGGATCAGGGCAAATGCGGAGCTCCATGATGGCTTCTTTAAGCAGACCATGGAGCTGACCCAGTCTGTTGGCTCTGTGACCTTCAAGATGATGCCCTCTTCTTGGAGGTCCTGTAGTTGCTTTTTCAGACGATCCTTGAAGGGCGCCGGCATCCGGCATGGTGCATGAATGACAGGGGTGGCGTTCAGCTTGAGCAGGATTTTATATCGGTACAGGAGCTTGCCCTTTCCATCAAATATGCTGTGGTACTGCGTGATTATGTCGGTTTGCAAATTTCCATCGGGCAACGCCGTCGCCGGTGACAATGACATGGTGTGGATTAGCTGATCCAGGTTCAGGAGCTTGCAGGTGCAAGCACCGAGCAGGGACGCCCTGTCAGGCCTGACGATTTCAAACCATAATGTTGCCTTGATCGCCTTGTTGGATACCCATAGTTGACACGAGCCACTGGCAGCTATGGCATTGCCATTGTAGTCAAGGAGCTGGTAAGCCGGTGGAAGAATGCTTGGTCGGGCCTGGATGGTGTCGAGGTCGGATTGTGAGATGAGGTTCGCAGATGCGCCAGTGTCCAGTTTAATTCGGATGCGAGGCTTGTTACCTGTGAGGGCAGCACACCACTCGTCGTCTGGATCCACACTAAGGATCGCGAGGTGTTGCGCAGGTGTGGTGGAGGCCAGCTCATGTGTGGTTACGATGCCCACCCGATATGGAGACTTGAGGCAGTGAGCATCAGGGTCCATTGGGCTGTCGGGATCGGAATCTGGCATGACTTGCTGTATTGAGCGTACACTTCTGCGCCGCAGCTGGCTGTGAGCGGTGGAGCAGATCTGCAAAGGGCTGTGTAGTGGCCAGGCTTGCCACACGGGAGACATCGGAGTCCTTTTGCCGGATATTGCCGCTTTAAGTGGGCAGAGCCACAATTCAGACACGTCATGACGCTGACGTCAGCGCGTTCCGTGCGTCATCGCGCATGCGCAATGCGGTCAGTCGACGTAGGCACCTGCGCAGTTGGGTTGTCGGTCTCGTCGTCTACTCGGTCGTGGCGCGCATGCGCAGGGATCCAGGAAAGGCACACTAAACGGCCACTCTCCTCGATGCTCAGGCCCTGCATCTGTGCGATGGCTTGCGCCCTTTCAGCCTCGTGGGAGGCCAGCTTTGCAGTTTCTGCCGCCCTGTTGTGGGAGTAACGATTCTTGGCATGCTCATGGACAACGTACGTCTCAATAGCAACAGAGAGGGTCAACTGTTTGATTTTAAGGAGCTGCTGCTGCAGGGAATCAGAGTGGACCCCGAAAACGATCTGATCCCGGATCATGGAGTCAGCCATTGAGTCATAGTTACATGACTGCGCTAGGATGCGGAGATGGGTCAAGAAGGAGTGAAAAGGTTCATCCTTACCCTGAAGCCTCTGCTGGAAGATGTATCATTCATAGCTCTCATTCACCTCAATGTCGCAGTGGTTGTCGAACTTCAGCAGGACTGTTTTGAATTTTGTTTTGTCTTCGCCGTTGGCAAACGTAAGCAAGTTCTAGATGTGGATGGCGTGATCCCCTGCAGTGGAGAGAAATAGCGCGATCCTCCTGGCATCCGATGCTGCCTCGAGGTCGGAGGCCTCAATGCACAAGAGGAACTTTTGCTTGAAGATTTTCCAGTTGGCGCCGAGGTTGCCGGAGATGCAGAGTTGCGGAGGAGGCTGGATGTTTTCCATTTCGCTTGATGGCTGCTTGCTGGTCAATGCAGATTCACTCGAGGTAGGTCCATCAGGATCAGTACCACTCTGGTACCATGATGTGTTAGACAGGTTGGTTCGATGTGGACTGCACTCGATGCAGGGAAGTTAGAAACAGACGTCTAACACTGGAGAAGATCCAACACTGTTTTATTCAACTATAGAACTGCTATACATATTCAGCTGTGGGTCGACACTATACTGATCTGACTGGTGACCTTGTAGTAGCCTGAGCAGACTTACTAGCTACTGCATGGTGTTTGCACTTTCTAGCTCATGGACTCTCTCTGTCTCAGTAGCTGGGTCCCGAGAGAACGGGAAACGGAGTGCCCTCTGGCTTTATAATGGTAGTGTCCTGTCTGGTAATTGGCTGTACTGTGTTGTAAGCTTACCGGTCATCCTATGTGTCAATCACTGCCTGTCTGCATCTCATTATGCACATGAGTGGTAATTATGACATGACTTGCCTGCAAATCTGGAAGGATACTGAACCGGAATATAGCCATAAGACTATACACACCATTGTTCGATTGACTCCTTATTCCCCCCTGTTCCAAATTTTAAGTAGAAAAGAGATGGCAGTGCAAATGATAGAGAAAATGATAAATCCACAGGTCGCAGTAGTCGGCAAATCAGAGCAGTGCCCTGTATGGGAGGATGTGTTGAGAAAGTATTTAAAGGGGAAAGGATGGCCCCTTTGGTCGAATTTATGTGCAAACACCGAGACAGGTCCAGGAAAGAGAGGACAGACTTGGTGGGAGAATCTTTCGTGATATATAAGATGTGTTAGAGAAAAGCAATTAAGTTCAGGAAGCCAATGGCAATAATATGCTGCTTTGCACAGTTGCGAGGCACCGAGGAGGTCGTTGAGGCGCTCCTTAGACAGTTAGTAGAGAAGGAAGAGGAGAACGAGGGAAACAGTAAGGAAAGCGAGAAAATTATTGAGGAACTCTGGGGGAGGTTAGCCGCTAAAGACAGGGAAATCGTTGATGTTGTAGCCACCTAAGATGGACACTGGGCTAACAAAATGGAGAACTGCTAAGACTGTAGGGAGAAAACAGTCTTAGCCAGGACAAGCAGTCTGCAAAGGCTAATTAGCATTCTGCACGTATCGAAACTAGTTTATGGCCAGGTGAAAGATCTCAACCAAAGGTGTAAATAGCAAAACGCTTTGCATAGTAATGAGGCAATCCAGATCTGGGCCCACACAATAGCAACATTTGGGTTTGAATGGATACTTTGAGTGGACGCCCAGACGAAACGGCACCAGAAGTATCCATCACAAAAGACCCTAGAGACCGCCCCACCCATCGAGAAGAGACCCTCAGATTGGGGGATTTGTAAGATATCGATTGGGAAATGACCCAATCGATACATGGCAGGTAAAGGCCCGCCCTGAAAAGGCACGGACATTGGGGGACCTATAAAGGTCGACCCCGCACATGGTTCTGTCTGTTTTGCTCCGGCCTCGCTGTCTGTTTTTGTGCTCCGGCTTGGACTGCTGTTCTGACTCCGACTCCAGGCTCCAGTTCCTGTCTTCCATCACCAGCCGTTGAGCACCAGCCATCGTTCAGTAAGTGCCAAAACGACGCTCGCTACGTGAAACCGGCATTGCTTATACATTATTCGACTATTAGCGAACAGAAGGTGCAGCCCAGAAAGGAAAAAAAGGCCTTGTCCCCTGACCTTGCTGGTTCCTACTTAGATAAGTATTTAGTCGTTTAATAGTAGAAATAAGTATTAGTCTTTAGCGTATGCATGCGTATTTATTATATTTGTATAATAAATATCAATCGTTTGAACTTACTAATCGGTGTATAGTTTTATTACTTTGAACCTGACCTTGAAATACTTGAGGTGTCTAAATACGGCACCTGGCGACTCCGAGCTGAAAATACACACACAGAGCTGTAGTAGTGTTAAGCACACGGCCTTTAAATGGAGGCGTGTTAATACACTCCAATAAACGCGTAATACACTCAAGTAAAACGTGCAACAATGTTAAACGCACCCACCAGTCTTGCATAGCACACCTTAGAAGCTTTCAAACCCAGTACGACAAGGCCTATCAAGACACACAACGTGCGGTCTTGGTAAGAGAGGAGACTGAACAAAAGGTCACCCAATTAACAAAGAAATGCGCCGATTTACAGGCAGCTTTAAGAGCGCTCCACCAGTCCACTAAAGAACAAAGGCAGAGCACCGTTGACTACGTTAAATGCCAGCGGAAGATAGATAAGCTCCAGTCGTTACTTTCAGTTCAGAATGGTTTTATGTGTACCTTCGAGACAGACGAGACAGATGAGGGAGAGATGGCAGACTGGGAAGAGTTAACTGAAAGCATGCAAATGTATGTTAAAGAAACGGAAAGTCAAAAGCAGCCGCCACGCATCCCAAAAAGAAAGGCACCAGGAGCACCGGCTGCACAGGTCGCACCAACCCCCACAGCGGCCCCGACACCCATGAATCCGATAACCACAGAGAGAATGATTAGAGACCAAGCAGGTCCAGATATCACCTACACCACCCCACTTTCGGTAACCCAGTTAAGGGACGCTTGCGGTAAAATTACTCCATTTCAGCCCACCGTAGACCCACATAGCTTCTTCGAGGAGGTGCGTCAGCAAGAGGTCATGTACGGATTAGATGAGAGGGAGGAAGTAAAATTGATTGCAATGAGTCTCAGCCAGTCGGTACGATCAGCTTTGCCAGAACCCCAAAACGTAGGAGGAGGAACCCCAGAGGAAATGAAGGCCGCAATATTAGATGCTATCGGATACAACAAAGGGGATCCGGTAGAGGGTTTGAACAAATGCAGGCAAAAGAAAGGGGAACATCCGACCACCTTTGCCGGTCACCTCTGGATACATTTGAAGGCGGTATACGGAAATTTAAACCGCACTCGCCTAGATGAGGAAGAAACCACTAAATGGTCCCGTACCTTAGTTTTGCATGCCACGGAAGCAGGAAAAAGGGCTTGCGCAAATTATGATCCAGCAGATACCACACATAATTAGATTTGGGTACTTAGACACCTATCCAGGGCATGGGAACAGTCACTTCAGGATCAGATGGACCAGAACGGATTAGAAGCCACAATGTACCCAGTCAGAACTAGTCAGGAACCCACATGGATAAATAAGGGCAGAAGAGAGGAACATTACCCAGTACCCCAGAGCACAAGCCCCAACCCATGCACCACGAGGTTCATGTTACAATTGTGGACAAGTAGGAAATTTTGCCCGCGATTGCGGAAAAAATCCCCCACATCGCCAACGGCCCCAACAGCCCAATCCCCCCACCCAGAAACAATAGACCAGACCATGATCGCCAGCCGCGACAGCTAGAAGGCAACGCTCGCCCATGCATAACGTAAATGCCCGATCAGATAACCTCGCTGAGAACTCCCTAGATTAACGGTGTGCAGAGTTTCCAACATGTGTCTGACACACGCTGGGATAACATCTGAAGACCGGTAGTCACAGGCAAAGTCCGGGGACAAGCAGTTGATTTTCTTTAGCACAGGAGGATGCCGAACCGCACTAAACTCCCCAAACCTATTCCAGAAAACACCCTGGCCCACCACAGATACCATCACACTCAGTGGATTCACAGGCCACATGCAAGAGGGATACATCAAAGCCCCTATATCCGTCCAAATAGGAAACATAGCCACTACCTACCCCGTTGTTCTACTAGACCTACCCCCAACTGCAGAAAACATCCTCGGCATCAACTTTAAGAACTCCCATAACCTCTCCTTCGACCCCGTAAACAAGTGTGTCTGGCGAATGTCCAAGACCGCTAGAGCCCCCGCCACGCTCTCAGTAGGCGATTATGAAAACAGGATTTACTCAGTAGGCAACTATTGGTTTAGCCCTTCGGCAATTAACACAGACGACACCATTGGGTGGGTATTAGCCACACACACAAAGGTGCCTTGCCCAACACAAGCATGACTGTGGGCACATTCCAGGTACGATTATGATCTCAGGTCCCGATCCCAAACCACAGAAACAGTATGGATTTCCACAGCAGGCTGCAGATGAAATTTTAAAGGTAATTAACAGTCTGTTAAAGTAAGGAGTGATTCAACCCGTAGCTTCCACTAATAATACCCCGATTTGGCCCGTAAAGAAACCAGACGGTTAATGGCGACTCACCATTTACTACCGCGAACTAAACAAAGTTACCCCTTTAACAGCCCCCACCGTTGCCACGAGTCCTGAGACATTGCTTAAGCAGGGAGAGCAAGCAACGTATTTCACCTGGATATCAGCAATGGTTTTTGGTCCATTCCCCTAGATGTGGCTTTCCAGTATAAATTTGCACTCACTTTTCAAGGACAACAGTACACGTGGACGTGTCTCCCCCAAGGCTTTCATAATTCCCCCTCCATTTTCCACAGACAGCTCGCTGCTGGTCTTTCCAAATTCTCCAACCCTGAATGCCTAATTCAGTATGTAGATGACCTGCTCCTGCAAACCGATACTAGGGAAGAGCACGTGGCTCTATTGGCTGAATTACAAACCCTGCTCCAGTCCATCGGATGTAAAGTAAACCCCAAAAAGACTTAGATATTGAGGGAAAAGGTACTTTATTTAGGCACCACTGTTACCCAAGGGTAACGTGAAATTGAACAAAAACTCATTGACTCCATTGTGAAATTGCCCCTGCCCCGTAATGTAAGTGCACTCTGCTCATTTCTAGGTTTAGTGGGATACTGCAGAAATTATATCGATAGTTTTGCCACCAAGGCCGCCCCACTCTCAGAGCTTCTGAAAAAGAACACCCCAGGGAATTGGCTTCCCCAGCACACAGACGCCATAGACGATTTAAACCGCGCCCTCGGCACAGCTCCCACTTTACAAGTCCCCGACCCCGACTTGCCCTATGCCATAGAGGTAGCAACCACCGACCGAACCCTCTCAGCAGTGCTCCTACAGGATAGCCACGACCGATTAGGACCGGTAACCTATGCCTCTAGAGTTTTAGACCTCGTAGAACAAGGATTTTCTGCCTGTGAACGACACTTGCTAGTAGTCTTCTGGGCAGTCCAGTACTTTGCCGACATTACAGGCCTCAACCCAGTCACGATATTAACAAAGCACACCTCCACCCAACTGTTGTTAGACGTCAAACTAAAGGATGGTTCAGTTAGCCAGATCAGAGCAGCTCGCTGGACACTCTTATTACAAGGCAGGGATATTTCTGTGAAACGCACCAAGACCCCCACGTTCTTAGCAGACAATTTACAATACGCAGGGACCCCACACGAATGCCAGATTATTGCAGCCACACACCCCACAGGACCCTTTGTTCCCAAATCGCTACAACCACGTGTAAACGGTGAGACACAAAGAGCGGGATTCTCTCGCAATCGGCGGGGCGGGCCGTACCAGCGCCAAAGAGTGGCGGGAACCACTTCGGCGTCTCCTCCGCACTTCTGGGGGCTAGGCCGGCGCTGGAGTGGTTGGCGCCGCTCCAACTGGTGCCGAAGGGCCTCCACCAGCCGGCGCCAGTTTGTGCATGCGCAGGTGCGCCAGCGGGTTCTGGCTATCGCAGAGCCTTACACAGGCCAGCGTGGCGGGAAAGAGTGCCCCCACGGCACAGGCCCGCCCACAGATCGGTGGGCCCCGATCGTGAGCAAGGCCACAGTGGGGGCCTCCTCCGGTGCCGGAGCCCCGCGTGCCCCACCGAGGACCACGCAAGCCGCCCTCAAAGCCAGGTCCCACCGGTATGGACCTTGTCTAATCTGCGCTGGCGGGACTGGCCGAACTAGGGCGACCGCTCGGCCCATCGAGGCCCGGAGAATCGTCGGGGGGCCGCTGCCAACGGTCCCCGACCGGCGCAACATGATCCCCGCCATGACCCAAAAACCGGTGCCGGAAAATTCTGCCGCCGGTGTCGGAGCGGCAGGGCGGGATTCACTCCGACTGCCGGCGATTCTCCGACCCAGCTGGGGGGTTCGGAGAATCCTCCCCAAAGTTCCCAAGACACAGGGGACACAGTAAAGATCTATGTAGATGGCTCTTCCACTGTTGAGGATGGAGTAAGAATCAGAGGATGTGGGATTTACACGGAGGACTCACAGGGACGCCCACTAGAAGAGGCATCTTTAAAATTACCCGGCCACCTGGGTTCGCAGGGAGCCAAACTGGCAGCTATAGCTTATGTAATTGATCACCCAGCCTCCTTTCCAACACTGACGGAAAACCCTTATCCTCAGCCCCTCTCCTCCACCATATTCTTAAAAAAGCCACCAGCCGCACATACAGTATCATTAAAGTAAAGAGCCATCACCCCCCCCCCCCCCCCCACCCCCCCCCCCCAGAGGAATCGCAAGGCCAACGCCTTAGCTAAAGCTGGATCAGGCACTGGTCACTTCTGACAACAGCCCCCTCCCGAGTGTGAACAGATACATTCAATCCAGGTCTCCCAAACCAGTATTGAGGATTTATCTCAGGCACAGAAAGCAGACGATTCCCTTAAACAGGTACTGAACGGCACCTACCCAGCCCCTTATGAGAAATGGAAGGACACACACACAATACAGGATTTAATAATGTTAAAGGACAGAAATATTGTGGTCCCCACCCAAGACAGAAACCAGTTAATCTACCAATTCCATGACGGACACGGACATCAGGGAATAGACACAACCATTGCCCATTTAAGACCCTTGTGCTGGTGGCCCGAATTAAAAAGTGATGTCACACATTATGTTGAGAATTGCCTCATTTGCGCCCAGAACAATCCAGAACATTAAGCAAAAAAGGGACAATTGAGACACACCCGACCTGTAGAAGGCCCCTGGACAAATCAGCAAATTGATTACATTGGTCCACCCCCCCATGCAGAAACAGTTTCAATTATGTGCTGGTCGTCATAGATACATTTACAAAATGGGTTGAAGCATTCCCCACACGTTCAAACACAGCAAAGGCCACCGCTAAAATTTTGACCCATCAGATATTTACGCGCTGGGGTCTTCCACGCAACATTTAGTCAGACCAAAGTTCCCACTTCACTGGCAGAGTAATGCAAAACATTATGACCATTTTCGGTATCAAACAGAAATTCCACACAGCCTACCACCACCAGTCCAGCGGCATAGTAGAGCGCATGAACTGCACTTCAAAAACGACCGTTAGGAAAATGGTACAACAGAATAATTCTACTTGGGACACGGTACTACCCTTTGCTCTCATGATTATCAGGAACACAGTTTCCAGTTCCACAGGTTTCACCCCTACACCCTTATGACAGGGAGTCCCATGAAGGCATTGAATATTTATTAGGGCTCGATTTGGCAAATCCCGCAGTAACCACGCTCACCCATGAAAAAGCAGTGTAACAGGTCACAGAGAACATTAAAGCGGCACAACTAGCTGCTGCTGTCCGACTAGATGCGAGGGAAAAGCAGAGTAAAGCCAGCTTTGACAAAAAGGTTCACCCCATAGAGTATACAGTTGACCAGCAAGTTATGATTTTGTTGTACAACCCCAACTCCTTCCTAGCCCCTATATTCGCAGGCCCCGACTCTATCTCTGACAAAGTAAGGCCCTCTGTGTACAAGATTGCGTACCCCAACGGTAAGACTGGTTGGTTCCACATCAACCAACTCAAACCCTACGGATCACAGCATAGCCACGCCCACCACTTAGCCTTGGTGATGGGAGAGGATGACGCTCTGCCCACTGAAGACTCAGCCCCCCCCCCCCCCGGGGACGACACTCTCACCTCGACTCTGCCCATAATCACAGGTTTCAACCTCGAATTTGACCCTGATGAGAGCCTCCCGGATTTGACTAACATCCCTAGCGACCTACCCACCTTCAGCTACCCTAGCCCCCGGAACGATGCCTTGGATTTTTCCGACCCCTTGTGCGACCGTCCCCGCCCAACCACTTTTCCTACGTCCACCCCCAGCAACATTGCTTCCACTTCTAGTACACCAGTTCTCGACTCCCCTCCGTTACACAACAACACTAATTCTCCCTTTTGGCACCGTGAAAATTCCTACAGGTTGGTAAGATATGACGAATCGGACCACCCACAGGCCTCCGTGGCTACCGGCTGGAATCTGCAGACACGAGTCTGGCAACCAGGAGAAGGTGATGATTTAAACGATGTGCCCCTTCTGGGAAATGATTTAACGGAACTGATGCAAGCAAATATTTGAGGTGTCCAGATGATGAGAAACGGACACCACCTAAGAATTAAGGTGTCCACATTTCTGATGGAGCCTGCCCCTCTTCTTGTTTTAACTGCCTCTTCTCTCCAAAACATGGTTTTAATCTATGTCGGCCCGACACTTGGCGATGCAGTCATAATTACTCTTCTGATTAAACCGTCAGATATGGTCTACTGACCAATGGCAGTTGAATGCAATGCAATACGACTACAAATTCTTCACGGTCATCCCAGTCACCCAGGTAGGGAACACGGCACTGATCCCCGCCCTACTTGAAGGCCCCAAAATTATCTGGTCAATCACGCTCGGGTAGTGGAGTAATGACACTAAACCCCGCCCTACCTGGGGATCCCACCCATTCTTGTCCCACAGCGGCCCACACACACCCCACGTTTTTTACCATGCTCTCTGGAATGGTTTACTACACCCTTCTCTGCTTTGGGCAGGTCTTGAATCTTCCTTTCTGCTCTAAATCTAAACCCTTGTTTCTTCCACTATTCTTTCAGACCCCTTCGGGTCACCTCCAAATGCTATTTACATTTAAAACACTGGTAGCGGATTACTGCTGCTACCTCTGAGCCCCTAGGACCAAACTCTATATAACTGGCCACCCTGAAATTTGGCTGGTTAAGCAAAGCCTTAACCTCCCATGGTTGCTAGTAAAGATGGAGAATGGTCAAAGAAAGCATCCACCCACTCATCACATCGACCACGCAAGCTGTGAGACACTTGAATACTTGAATTGAGACACTTGGATTAATACCTCTCCAAAATTTTGTTTTAAAACAAAATAGGGGACTCACACATGGTGACAATCATAACGAGAAATTGGAACTAAGAGAGAGAGACTAACACACACAGATATTAACCAACGATACTGACATGATACTATGCTTGATTCCCGAGGATTACACGGAAACCAGACACCGCAGGACGAACCCAGCACCCATGATCTTCATCTGGATAATTGCCGCACTTACCGGACTCCTAGCACAGGATACCCAAAACTTTCTACAGCCTGGCGATCTGTGGTACCGTCCCTCAGATGCAGGGAATTGTGAGAGTGGCACCCTATGGGTGCGTAAGAACACAAGCGTCATATTTGGGTGCAATAACCACCGGACAATTTACAGAATGCCCAACGGGTCGAAATCAGAATATTACATTAGCACAACCGGAACAGAAGATTGGTTAGAACTTACTAATGAAGCATGCCCCGAAATTGGATGATTAAATAAAATTGCAGGGAACACAATAAGAATCGGACAAAATTGCCCTGGGACACCCACCTAATCTAGCCCCGAGCGACACCACCCCACAGACCACCTCCAGTCAGGATACCACACAACAACTGTTAGAGGTAGAGACTGAAGCCCCCACCTGGTGGGAAGGCATTGCAGAATGGAACCCACTCTCGTACATAATAGAGACCCTCCTCCTGATTGCAGTAATCTATAGTGTGGACCTCACATTCAAACTCCGTAAATGGAAGGCAAAAGCCTCCAGGCCCCCTACATACACAGTTCGATCCCCCCTCTTTGAAATCCAATAGAGCTCTACTAAGAATGTACAATTTACAAAAAACAGTGATAACCACTGCTAAATGGACCCTTTGTGCCCCTGCACTGATGAAATAGGATAAGGAGGAATGTGATGCTGCTGTTTTAAATGTTACGCTGCAAATAAGTTTGTTATGTAAAAGCAGCAGCATGAGTGTAGTTTAGAAAGTTTAGTTAGAAACTAACTGTTTTATATAATTTAAGTTAAAATGTTTTATACAAATCCAATTTTAGGAATGAAATAGCTATTCGTAGTGAATTAATTTAATGAATGTATGTTATAATGAATTAGGTAAAATTGTACAATGAATTATTGGACAGAGTAGAATAGGACCTGAACTGGCTGACCAGTGGCCGGCTTGATAAGGTAAATTACGGGCTCAAGACTGCTTCGCGTTCAGGATCAAGAAGACGGAATGTAGCCATGTGAAATGGCCTCCTGCAAAGGACCATGGGAAGTGTGGGCAATTTGGGACACAGACAGGTACACAGCCACTGTGTATTGTGCAAAGAAACCAGACTTGGCTGAAACTTGCATCCATTGAGACTGAATTACCATTTTCCCCAAGACAATAGCATTCACATTAAGGACCATCTACGACGGCAGACTAACCGGTGACAACCCCCCACCCCCCCCCCCCCCCCCCCCCCCACCCCTTATTTGGAAAAGACTACGTGCCTGAGACAATGATAGCTAGGACCTGCCCAGCCATCAAGATATCCACCTCCTAATTGGCTGCGATCGATGAGGGTGATTGAAACCTGCTGATTGGACCTGGCGTAAGGACCACCCAAAAGAGCGCGAAAGAGACGAAGAATAAAAAGTCCTGTGCACTAGAGATCGGTCTCTTTTGGACTGGCCTGTGTGCAACCAATTGCAGCAGATCATCTAGCCAAGTTCAAGGAATAACGATCGCTGGACCAGCCCAGCCGAGACGAACCTGAAGACTTCCAACCGACCACGTGGACCCGGATAAAGGCCTTATCTCACACAGTGCCGGTCACTCGAAGTTAAGTAAAGGTCATCTTCATTGTTAGGTGTAGTTTAGTACAGAGCCGCGTGTATTATTGCACAAAGGTACAGTCTTGTTATATTAATAAACTGTGTTTTTGAGCTAACATACTGGTTGTGTGGTCATTTGGTCAATATAAGAAACAGTTTGTGGTTCATCATAAAGGGAAAAAGGCAACAGTTGCCAAGAAGGAATGGTTCCAGGTATCTGCAGGGGGGAAGAAGCTGTTTTTGAATCTGTTAGTGCGTGTTCTCAGACTTTTGTATCTCCTGCCCGATGGAAGAAGTTGGAAGATGAATAAGCCAGGTGGGAGGGGTCTTTGATTATACTGTCCGCTTTCCCAAGGCAGCGGGAGGTGCAGACAGAGTCAATGGATGGGAGGCGGGTTTGTGTGATGGACTGGGCTGTGTTCATAACTCTCTGTAGTTTCTTATAGTCTTGAGCCGAGCAGTTGCCATACCAAGCTGTGATGCAGTCAGATAGGATGCTTTCTATGGTGCATCTGTAAATGTTGTTAAGAGTCAATGTGGTCATGCTGAATGTCCTTAATTTCTTGAGGAAGTATAGGTGCTGTTGTACTTTCTTGGTCAACATGGGTGGACCAGGACAGATTGTTGGTGATGTGCACACCTAGGAATTTGAAGCTGTCAACCATCTCTACCTCGGCTCTGTTGATGCACAGGGGTACATCAGATACTTTGCTTCCTGAAGTCAATGACCAGCTCTTCAGTTTTTCTGACGTTTAGGGAGAGATTGTTGTCATTAAATCACTCCACTAGGTTCTCTATCTCACTGTTGTACTTTGACTCATTGTTCATAGAATTTACAGTGCAGAAGGAGGCCACTCTGCCCATCGAGTCTGCACGGGCTCTTGGAAAGAGCATCCTCCCCAAAGTCAACACCTCCACCCTATCCCCATAACCCAGTAACCCCACCCAACACTAAGGGCAATTTATCATGGCCAATCCACGTCACCTGTACATCTTTGGACAGTGGGAGGAAACCGGAGCACCCGGAGGAAACCCACGCACACACGGGGAGGATGTGCAGACTCCGCACAGACAGTGACCCAAGCCGGAATCGAACCTGGGACCCTGGAGCTGTGAAGCAACAGTGCTATCCACAATGCTACCGTGCTGCATTGTTGTTCGAGATCTGACCCACTACGGTCATATTACCACAAACGTGTCGATGGAGTTGAAGCCAAATTTTGCCACACAGTCGTGTGTGTAAAGGGAGTATGGTAGGGGGCTAAGCAGGCAGCCTTGCAGGGCCCCGGTATTGAGGAATATCGTAGAGGAGGTTTTGCTATTTAGCCTTACTGATTGTGGTCTTTGGGTCAGGAAGCTGAAGATCCAGTTGCAGTGGGAGGAGCCAAACATAAGATTTGGAGCTTTGATATGAGCTTAGTTTGTATTATAGTGTTGAATGCGGAGCTGTAAACAATGAACAGGAGTCTGACGTAGGAGTCCTTGTTGTCAAGATGCTCCAGGGATGAGCGTAGGGCCAGAGAGATGGCGTCCGCTGTGGACCGGTTGTGGCGGAATGCGAATTGCAGTAGACTGAGGCATTCTGGGAGTTTGGAGTTGATGTGTCTCATGACCAAACTCTTGAAGCACTTCATAATGTTAGATGCCAAGGCCACTGGACGGTAGTCGTTGAGGCACATTGCCTGGTTCTTCTTTGGCACCAGTATAATGGTGGTCACCAGCATTCAAAAGAGGATTTGACAATGGAACAAACTCCAATAATATATCCCTTCAGTTTAGATCAGCGGTTTGGAGTTTGGGAACTACAGTTCTGTGCATGCGCTGTCTGGGAAAGGGCCACATATGCGCTGTTCTTCCATTTTCATGTCATCAAGCCAGGAACCAACCCTGTGCTCACACACAGCAGAAAACGAAAAATTAAAGTGAAATAGCAGGTCACCTGAGGAGAAGCGCCATTCCTGAGAAGGTGTCCCAGGGAGCAGAACATGGGAGGGGAACAAAGGAGATCCCAAACCAAGGAATGGATAACAACAGAAGAAGGCCACAGGGAACGGACAAGGGCAGAGGTCAGAAAGAGATCCTAATAAGTAAAATTGAGAAACATGAGCAGAGCGCCACGTTTCAGAGCAAGCTGCGGGGAGCAGACCTGAAGCAAAGTGGGCTTGAGAGAAGCCTGAAAATCCAGGAGGGCAGCCAAAGGTTGGCAACTCTACTGTGGGCCATAAGGATAATGGCACCATTTTGGGGCAGTGGTGTTCTGCTGGGCATGCTGAATATTTGAAAGTGTGCTTGGAAGGGCAGCACGGTAGCATTGTGGATAGCACAATCGCTTCACAGCTCCAGGGTCCCAGGTTCGATTCCGGCTTGGGTCACTGTCTGTGCGGAGTCTGCACATTCTCCCCGTGTGTGCATGGGTTTCCTCCGGGTGCTCCGGTTTCCTCCCACAGTCCAAAGATGTGCAGGTTAGGTGGATTGGCCATGATAAATTGCCCTTAGTGTTGGGTGGGGTTACTGTGTTATGGGGATAGGGTGGAGGTGTTAACCTTGGGTAGGGTGCTCTTTCCAGGAGCCGGTGCAGACTCGATGGGCCGAATGGCCTCCTTCTGCACTGTAAATTCTATATCTATAAGATGACAATTAAGTGTACTTGGAGATGCAGAGGAAAATAATCTTAGATGAAATTGAAACCCTGGAGGTGGATCCTGGTTGAAGCCATCTGAGTATGAGACATTTGAAGAGAATTATTTTAAGCGAAATTCTTCAAAAGTGGTGATTAGAAATTCTTATGAGAAAGACAGTGCCAGTGAGACCTTTTGGCTCATGGTGGGACAGTGTGGTGGGTCAGTGTGAGAGAACTATGGAAACCATAGAAATGCAACAGTGCAAAAGGAAGCCCTTCAGCCCATTGTGTCTGTGTTGACCAAATATGAGGAAAAAATATAAACTGGTCACTCATTTTAATCCCACCTTCCAGCATCTGTCCTGTGTCCTTTCAGGTTATATCATTTCAAATGCAAATCCAAGTACCTTTGAAATGAGTTAAGCATGTCAGCCTCAACCGCCAGTTCAGGCAGTGAATTCCAGATGATCACCACCCTCTGGGTGAAAAGGTTTTTCCTCGTGAACCCTTTAATCCTTTTACAAATCATCTTATATTTATACTCCCTGGGAGATGGCCCCTCAACTATGGTAAACAAGTGTTTCCTGTCTATCCATAGGGTAAACAAGTATTTCCTGTCCACCCTATTTCTGCTCCTAATAATGTTGTACACCTCAATTACGTCACCTATCAGCCTCTTCTATTCGAAGGAACACAACCCTGGACTATCCAATGTTTCATCACAGGTGCAATTTTCAAGTCCTGGCAACGTTCTTGTGAATCTTTTATGTACTCTTTCCAGAGCAATTTTGTCTTTCCTGTAATGTGACCAGAGCTATAAGTAAAAGTTCAGCGGTTGCCTACCAGTGTTTGATACAGTCCCATCATTACATCCCTGCTTTTGTATTCAATTCCATTCCAAAAAAAGGAAAGCATTCCATATTCTTTCTTTACTACCTCATTCAGCTGTCCTGCTACTTTCAGGGTTACTGAAAAGTCTCTCACTTCCTCAAAACTTCCTGTTTATTGATCATTCCCTTGTGTGTTTGCCCTCTGTAAATGCTTTGCCTCACACTTTTCTGTATTGAATTCCATTTGCCAATTTTCTGCTTCTTCAAACAAACCAGTGATATAATTCTATCATTTTCACTATTAACTGCATGGCTAATTTTTGTGTCATCTATGCATATTTCCCGATCATGCCTCTAACATTTAAGCCCTGCTCTGGTCACATCTGTAATTTACTTTAGAATGTAATATGCCTGGCCAAAGCTCCCCTGTTAATTCACACGTGCTATATACTTACCATGTTTTTGAGTATAAGATTGATACAGTAAATTGTTTTATTTTTCCTAATTTGTATGTATCTGCAAGACATCGCTGTGATGAAAGAATCGTGAATATTTGAATCATTTTCTTGTGTTCATATTGAGATCTTTCCAACCTTTTTGTCTGGTCTAATATAGTGTTTGTGTCATGCTTAATAAATGTTTTATTCTTTGTGTCAAAAGTTCATCAGCAGACTTCTATGAATTTGTTCTGTAACTTACCTTCTAAACGCGTCTAAAACAAATATAAGAATTAGCATCTGTCAAGCCAGTTTTCGCCCTGGGATCTGACTTCTCCAGTGGTAACATCAGTTGGGATCAAAACAATAAGGGGCTGATTCACCGCACCCCGACAGCGAAATCACATTCGGTGACAGGGCGGAGAATCTGTTATCGCACGAAATCGGGACCGGCGGCGGTTTGGTAATTCTCCGCCCCGTGAAAATCTGTGTACTCGTGGAGTGTGCCGCACCGAGTATCCATTGCCTCAGGTCATTGCCTGAGGCCCGCCCCACGATTCTCCATCCCTGACCGGCCGAATTCCCGATAGCGTGGTTGTAACATGGTCCCACCGAGCGTGATACTCACATGGCGGCTGCAGACACAGTCCGGGGCAGCCACAGTCGGGGGTGGGCCGATCGGCGGGCAGGGGGCAGCTTCATTCAGGATTGGGGGCGATGTGTGCGGGCAGTCCGGGGCCGGCGAGCGGCCGATGTCGGGCACTATTTCGGCGGTCCACATCCGCGGGCTGGAGGCCACCGCCGTGTGCATGCGCGGCCTCTGACCCGGAAGTGTGCGAGGCCATATCTGCAGCTAGAGCTGCGAGCTCTATAACAGATGCCTGCTAGCCCCCTGCAAGATGGTAAATCTGTGGCCTTTTGGCGCCAGTTTTCCTGGTGTAAAAGACCACAATTTACACAATGGTCTGGGAACATAGTACTGAAATGTGAGAATACCTTTAAGAAATGGGTGTTTAAGAAATGGACCTTTAAGAACTGGAGCTGCTCATGTTACTGAAGTGATGTCAGAGTGTGGGTGGAGCTGAGCTCTAGTTCTGCTTTTTGCTTTCAGTTTGAGAAAGCAGCTTGGGTATGTCTGTGTTTTTCAGTGAGCTGTATCTAAAGAGAAACAAAGAACTATACTGTTGATTTCTGCAATCCAAAGACTATAGATATATTGAATGTAACCTAATGTCCTCCTGTTTGAAGGTTTGTGAAGTCTTTTGGGTGTTAAAAGTACAGCTGAAAGGATTATTTAGTCTTTGGGGGTTATCTTTGAATTAATGGGTGTTAAGTTGTTCACTGTTTGTTTTAATAAGGTTAACTTGAGTTAACATAAGAACATAAGAACTAGGAGCAGGAGTAGGCCATCTGGCCCCTCGAGCCTGCTCCGCCATTCAATTAGATCATGGCTGATCTTTTGTGGACTCAGCTCCACTTTCCGGCCCGAACACCATAACCCTTAATCCCTTTATTCTTCAAAAAACTATCTATCTTTACCTTAAAAACATGTAATGAAGGAGCCTCAACTGCTTCACTGGGCAAGGAATTCCATAGATTCACAACCCTTTGGGTGAAGAAGTTCCTCCTAAACTCAGTCCTAAATCTACTTCCCCTTATTTCGAGGCTATGTCCCCTAGTTCTGCTGTCACCCGCCAGTGGAAACAACCTGCCCGCATCTATCCTATCTATTCCCTTCATAATTTTAAATGTTTCTATAAGATCCCCCCTCATCCTTCTAAATTCCAACGAGTACAGTCCCAGTCTACTCAACCTCTCCTCATAATCCAATCCCTTCAGCTCTGGGATTAACCTAGTGAATCTCCTCTGCACACCCTCCAGCGCCAGTACGTCCTTTCTCAAGTAAGGAGACCAAAACTGAACACAATACTCCAGGTGTGGCCGCACTAACACCTTATACAATTGCAACATAACCTCCCTAGTCTTAAACTCCATCCCTCTAGCAATGAAGGACAAAATTCCATTTGCCTTCTTAATCACCTGTTGCGCTTGTAAACCAACCTTCTGTGACTCATGCACGAGCACACCCAAGTCTCTCTGAACAGCGGCATGCTTTAATATTTTATTGTTTAAATAATAATCCCGTTTGCTGTTATTCCTACCAAAATGGATAACCTCACATTTGTCAACATTGTATTCCATCTGCCAGACCCGAGCCCATTCACTTAACCTATCCAAATCCCTCTGCAGACTTCCAGTATCCTCTGCACTTTTCGCTTTACCACTCATCTTAGTGTCATCTGCAAACTTGGACACATTGCCCTTGGTCCCCAACTCCAAATCATCTATGTAAATTGTGAACAATTGTGGGCCCAACACGGATCCCTGAGGGACACCACTAGCTACTGATTGCCAACCAGAGAAACACCCATTTATCCCAACTCTTTGCTTTCTATTAATTAACCAATCCTCTATCCATGCTACTACTTTACCCTTAATGCCATGCATCTTTATCTTATGCAGCAACCTTTTGTGTGGCACCTTGTCAAAGGCTTTCTGGAAATCCAGATATACCACATCCATCGGCTCCCCGTTATCTACTGCACTGGTAATGTCCTCAAAAAATTCCACTAAATTAGTTAGGCATGACCTGCCTTTTACGAACCCATGCTGCGTCTGCCCAATGGGACAATTTCTATCCAGATGCCTCGCAATTTCTTCCTTGATGATAGATTCCAGCATCTTCCCTATTACCGAAGTTAAGCTCACTGGCCTATAATTTCCTGCTTTCTGCCTACCTCCTTTTTTAAACAGTGGCGTCACGTTTGCTAATTTCCAATCCACCGGGACCACCCCAGAGTCTAGTGAATTTCGGTAAATTATCACTAGTGCATCTGCAATTTCCCTAGTCATCTCTTTTAGCACTCTGGGATGCATTCCATCAGGGCCAGGAGACTTGTCTACCTTTAGCCCCATTAGCTTGCCCATCACTCCCTCCTTAGTGATAACAATCCTCTCAAGGTCCTCACCTGTCATAGCCTCATTTCTATCAGTCGCTGGCATGTTATTTGTGTCTTCCACTGTGAAGACCGACCCAAAAAACCTGTTCAGTTCCTCAGCCATTTCCTCATTTCCCATTATTAAAACTCCCTTCTCATCCTCTAAAGGACCAATATTTACCTTAGCCACTCTTTTTTGTCTTATATATTTGTAAAAACTTTTACTGTCTGTTTTTATATTCTGAGCAAGTTTACTCTCATACTCTATCTTACTCTTCTTTATAGCTTTTTTAGTAGCTTTCTGTTGCCCCCTAAAGATTTCCCAGTCCTCTAATCTCCCAGCAATCTTTGCCACTTTATATGCTTTTTCCTTCAATTTGATACTCTCCCTTATTTCCTTAGATATCCATGCTGAGCACTGTGAAAAATCGCTTGGAAGGTTCTCCACTGTTCCTCAACTGTTCCACCATAAAGTCTTAGCTCCCAGTCTACCTTAGCTAGTTCTTCTCTCATCCCCTTGTAATCTCCTTTGTTTAAACACAAAACATTAGTATTTGATTTTACTTTCTCACCCTCCATCTGTATTTTAAATTCCACCATATTGTGATCGCTCCTTCCGAGAGGATCCCTAACTATGAGATCATGAATCAATCCTGTCTCATTACACAG
Source organism: Scyliorhinus canicula (assembly GCF_902713615.1). Classification (NCBI taxonomy): domain Eukaryota; kingdom Metazoa; phylum Chordata; class Chondrichthyes; order Carcharhiniformes; family Scyliorhinidae; genus Scyliorhinus; species Scyliorhinus canicula. The sequence goes on from NC_052157.1 coordinate 66,114,474, forward strand.
GACAAGATCTAGGACCGCTTGTTCCCTCGTAGGTTCCATTACATACTGTTCTAGGAAACTATCGCGGATACATTCTATAAACTCCTCCTCACGGTTGCCCTGACCGACCTGGTTAAACCAATCGACATGTAGATTAAAATCCCCCATGATAACTGCTGTACCATTTCTACATGCATCAGTTATTTCTTTGTTTATTGCCTGCCCCACCATCTCGTTACTATTTGGTGGCCGATAGACTACTCCTATCAGTGACTTTTTCGCCTTACTATTCCTGATTTCCACCCAAATGGATTCAACCTTATCCTCCATAGCACCGATGTCATCCCTTACTATTGCCCGGATGTCATCCTTAAATAACAGAGCAACACCACCTCCCTTACCATCCACTCTGTCCTTCCGAATAGTTTGATACCCTCGGATATTTAACTCCCAGTCGTGACCATCCTTTAACCATGTTTCAGTAATGGCCACTAAATCATAGTCATTCACGATGATTTGTGCCACCAACTCATTTACTTTATTCCGAATACTACGAGCATTCAGGTAAAGTACACTTATGTTGGTTTTTTTACCTCTGTTTTGAATCTTAACATCTCCAGTTTTATTCCTTTTGTTATTACTGGGCCTATTCACTGTGCTCCCCTCAGTCACTGTACCTTGTACTGTCGCCCTTATGGATTTCTGACTATGTCTTCTCTGCCTTGCACTTTTCCCCTTACTTCCTTTTGTTTCTGTCCCTGTTTTACTACCTTCCAACTTCCTGCATTGGTTCCCATCCCCCTGCCCCATTAGTTTAAACCCTCCCCTTGATAGAATAAACATTGTTGTGCTTTTAAAAATACTTGCTATTTCTGCTGTCCCACATCTGTAGAGTGAGCTGTGTGCTCCCCATCCCACAATCTATTAAACGTTGTGGGTCAGGTGAACTCCATGATACACTTTGGGGTTCTCTAAAAACGTCTGACCCATAACAGTCCCCAAAACTGAGAATACAGCCCAAGAACTTTAAAGGGTGAAATCAGAGGCTGGTTTAGCACAGTGAGCTAAACAGCTGGCTTGTAATGCAGAATAAGGCCAGCAGCGTGGGTTCAATTCCCGTACCGACCTCCCCGAACAGGCGCCGGAATGCGGCGTACAGGGGCTTTTCACAGTAACTTCATTGAAGCCTCCTTGTGACAATAAGTGATTATTATTATTCACAAGGCAGAGAAATTAATTGGACAGCTCCTTCAAACTATTGGTCCCAGTGACTTCCTTTGGTGCTGTTTTGGTTTCCTTTTCCCAGAAAGAATAAAAATACATTATAAGATTTCATAGAAGTTTCAGTCCACCGATGCTTGGGGTGGGAATGTTATCCTATGAGGAATTCTGAGGGGACTTGACAGGGTGGATGCTGAGAGGATGTTTCCCTTTGTAGGAAAGACTAGGACTAGGAAGCACAGATTATCAATCGGGGTCTAATATGTAAGACAGAGATGAGGTGGGGGATTCTCTGATCCAGAGGCTAAGTGCTGATGCCATTGTAAATGCCGTTGCGTTTTACGACGGTGTCAACAGGCCCCCAGGAGCAGCGATCCTGCGCCCTACAGGGGGCCAGCATGGCACTGGAGCGACTCGCGCGTCGATCGTGGGCCAGGCCATGGTGCAGGCACCCCTCCGGGGCCAGATCCCCCCCCCCCCCCCCCCCGCCCTACCAGGCCGCCCCCCCCCCCCAAGCGGAATTGACGCTAAGGTCCCGTTGGGTAAGACCAAATGTGAACGGTGCCGTTGGGACTCGGGCTATCTTGGCCGCCACTCGACCCATCCCGCGCGGAGAATCGCCGGGGGGGGGGGGTGGGCCGTGTAGAGTGGCCCCCAAACAGCGGCAATCATGCAGGCTCCAATGGCGCTGATTCTCCAGTGACCACAGAATCGGCAGACCGGCGTCGAGGTGGCGTCACATGAATCTCGCCCGGCTCCACGATTTTCCAACCCAGCCCTGGGGTCAGAGAATCACGCCCTAGATTTTTTTCACTCAGCTGGTCGTGAGTTTTTGAAACTCGCTTCCCTAGTGAGCAATGGAGGCAGGACTAATGAATATATTTAAGGCAGAGGTAGATGGATTCTTGATGATTCGAATGCTTATATCATTCAATATATACCTAGGAGGGGAAAAACCGAGGCTGCTGCTTTCAAAGCAGATTAGCTGTGCCTGCGCAGCTCCCACTCTGCAAAATCACATACAGGACAGCTCAGAAATGAATCACACAATCACCCAAAGAGACTACGCAGAGTGATTCATGAATTATACATCCACCATTTTACTGTACATCAGCACACCAACTTCATCCAATGCCTTTCTTCTTTTCGTCCAGTGTTCCCTCTTCTCTGCATAGTTCCATTTTTATCTGTCAAGGTGTAAACACAATCAGTTGAATTGGCTCCTGACCTTTCCCCTATGCCTTTACCTCTGGACTCCCCTAATGATACATCCTTTACTCCATATAGAGACCACCCCTGAGAAACATCCAAAAATATGACAAATTCCATCTGCACCTGACCAGTCCCAGCTCTACAAAACCACATTTGGACCATAAGTCCATAAGACGTAGGAGCAGAAGTAGGCTATTTGGTCCATCAAGTCTGTTCTGCCATTCAATGAGATCATGACTGATCTGATATAATCCTCCAATCCACTTTCTCGCCTTATCCCCATAACCCTTGATTCTCTTACTGATTAAAAATCTGTCTGTCGCAGCCCTGAACATACTTAACAACCCAGGCTCTAAAGCCACTCTGTTAAAGAAGTCCACAGATTAATTACCCTCCGAGAGGAGAAATTCCTTCTAATCGCTGTCATAAATTGATGACCCCTTGCTCTGAGATTATGTCGTCTTGACCAAAGCAACCTTTCAGCATCTCCCCTGTCAAGCTCCTGAGAATCCTCTGTTTCTCAATAAGGTCACCTCTCATTCTTCTAAACTACAGTGAATACAGGCCCGACCTACTCAACCTCTCCTCATAAGAAAATTCCTCCATACCCGGGGTCAATCTAGTGAACCTTCTCTGGACTCCCTCCAATGCCTGTATGTCTTTCCTTAGAAAAAGGGTCCAAACAGTTCACAGTGTTCTAGGTGTGGTCTAACTAGTACCTTGTATAGTTTTAGCAAGACTTTCCTATTTTTATACTCCATTCCCTTTGAAATAAAAGTCAGAATTCCATTTGCCTTCCCTCTTACCCACTGAACCTTTTGTAATTTATGCACAAGGATCCCAAAATCCCTCTCTGCTGCAGTCTTTCTCCATAAATAATATTCAGCTCCTTTATTCAACCTACCAAAGTGCATAACTTTATATTTTCCTTCATTATATTCCATTTGCCAAGTTTTTACCCTCTCACTTCACCTCTCCATATCATTCCTTGTATCATCCTCATCACTTGCTTTCCTCCCTTTTTTTGTGTCATCTTCAAATTTAGTATTAGTATATTCACTTCCTCGTCCAAGTTATCAACATATATTGTAAATAATTGTGGCCCCAGCACTAATTCATAGAAACGTAGAAAATAGGAGCAGGAGGCCATTCGGCCATTTGAGCCTGCTCCACCATGCATTATGATCATGGTTGATCTTCCAAATCAGTGACCTGTTGCACACTTTCCTCCCCATATCCTTAGATTCTTTTAGCCCCGAGAGCTATATCTAACTCTTTCTTGAAAGCAGACAATGTTTTTGCACATGGGTCAGGTAATAATAGAGATGATAACCCTGGACGTTATGTTGTTAATTTAGTGCCAAGCTCCTCAAACTCTCGATGTAAAACCTCTTTCCTCATGCTACCTATGTAATTGGTACCTACATGGACCACTACAATGGGATCCCCTTCCCACTGCAAGTTCCTCTCCAGCCCAGGGCAGATGTCCCGAATCCTAGCACCGAGCAAGAAACACAGCCGTCTGGACTGTCCTCCTTTGCTGAAGAGAACAGCGTCAAACCCTCTCACTATACTTTCCATGACTACCACTACATTCATATACGCTCCTCCCACTTGAATGACTTCCTGTACTGTGGTGCCTTGGCCAGTCCGCACTCTCATCCATACAAGCTGAGAGAACTTCAAAGCCATTGGACAATTTCAGAGCCTGACATCCTGCCCACGGGATCCCCTTACCCCCTCAGCTGCAGTCATACACTCCTGTCCCTGACCACTTTCCAAATGAGGGGTATGACTGCTTCCTGAAAGAAAGTGGCCAAGTAACTGATGCGATGATGTGTTACAGTGTCTGCAGCTCAGCCTCCAGCTCAATGACTCTGAGCTGAAGTTCCTCAAGCCACACTTACTTCAGACATGTTAGCCCTGGATCACAAGGTTATCTAGGAGCTCCCACATGCCACAGCCTCAACCCATCCACAAGTCAGCTATCACATTGCATGGACAACATCCAGTACACGGCAAGCAGGAATTTCTCCCAAGTAAACCTAAGGAGATTGAATCCACTGTCTTCAGGCCCCCAGCATAGAGCCTGCTTCCTAGCCACTGACTCAAATCCTTTCATTGTCCACTATTTGAGGCTGAACTAGACTCTTCACAAGCTTGGCACCACACTTGACTCAGATGAGCTTGTTGTCTTGTTATGCTCTTGGCGTAGCATAAGCTGCTTCCTTGATGTTCACTCTGACAAAGGAAGGTTCAGACGTGGAGATAACTTCAACACGTTTATTAAACTATTAACAATTCTCCTACTCGGATTCGCCTCTACTGTTAATCCTTCTGTACCTACTCAGACTGACAAACCAGTCTGCTACAATCCAAGTGGTGGGTGTGATGTTCAATCAACCCTGTGTCTGTACTCACTTAGTGTCTCCACTGGAAAGAGGAAGATCATGTGTGCTGTGTACTTTATATATGGGTTGGTGTAATGCCCCCGTGGTAGTGTCACCTCTGTGTGTATCGTGAATGCCCATTGGTCGTGTCCTATCTTTTTAAAAAATATTTTTATACTCCTCCTTTTTAACAATTTTTCTCCCGAATTTACACCCAACAACAATCAATAACCAACAAAAAATATCTCAAACCCCATAACAGTAACAACAATCCCATCCTCCCACCATGCCCAGACATCAGCCCGCATGTTAACATAAACAAATGACAAAGAAAAAAAAAGGTATTGGGGATTACCCCTAGCCATCTTCAACATATACAGCCCCCTTCCCCCTCACCCCACCCACCCTTCTCCCCCCCAACTAATGTTCAATGTTATCCAGTACTTGAAAGTGCATAATAAATAGTGCCCATGACTGTAGAACCCCTCCGAGCTTCCCCTCAGTTCGAACTTAACCTTCTCAAGAGTCAAGTATTCCAACAGGTCCCCCCGCCACGCCAGGGCACAGGGTGGAGAGGCCTCTCTCCATCCCAGCAGGATCCGCCTTCGGGTGATCAACGAGGCGAAGGCTACGATATCTGTCTCTGCAGCCGTTTCCAACCCTGGCTGATCCGACACCCCGAATATGGCCTCCCGGGGACCCGGGTCCAGTTTCACGTGCACCACCTTGGAAATTACCCTAAACACCTCCTTCCAGTACTCCCCAAGCTTTGGACAGGACCAAAACATATGAACATGATTAGTGGGGCCCCCCGCAACGTTCACACACATCTTCTACCCCTTCAAAGAATCTGCTTATCCTTGCCCTCGTGAGGTGTGCCCTGTACACCACCTTCAGCTGTATCAGCCCCAACCTCGCACACGAGGTGGAGGCACTCACTCTCCGGAGCACCTCACACCAGACCCCCTCCTCTATAACCTCTCCCAATTCTTCCTCCAACTTCGCTTTGATCCCCTCCAGTGGTGCCTTATTCTTTTCCAACATGGCTCCGTATACCGCTGACACTGTCCCCTTCTCCAGTCCACTTGCCGCCAGCACCTCCTCCAACAACGTAGAGGCCGGTTCCAAAGGGAAACTCTGTATCTCCTTCCTGGCAAAGTCCCGAACCTGCATATACCTAAACACTTCTCCCTGCTCCAGCCCATACTTCGCTTCCAGCTCCCTCAATCCTGCAAATCAACCCCGAGGAAACAAATCTTTTAGAGTCTTAATCCCCTTCTCTTCCCATGTCCGAAAGCTTCCGTCCCATCTCCCTGGCTCAAATCTGTGGTTCTCCCGGATCGGCATTTCCCTCGACCCTGCCCCCAACCTGAAGTGTTGGCGAAACTGCTCCAGATTTTCAATGAGGCTATTACTACCGGACTCCCCGAGTATTTCCCCGAAGCTATCGTGAGCGATGCCGTTGCTAGTGCCTTCAGCCCCGACCCCCTGCATGAACTCTCCTCCATTCTGACCCACTGGGAATCAACCCCCCTGACCCAGCTCCGCACCTTCTCCACATTCGCCGCCCAGTAGTAGTACATCAGGTTCGGGAGATCCAAACCCCCTGCCTGCCTTCCCCTCTGTAGCAGCACCTTCCTCACTCTGGCCACCTTCCCTCCCCATATAAACGAGGTAATCCTCCCCTCAATCTCCCTGAAAACGGACTTTGGCAGGAAAATTGGTAGGCATTGAAAAATAAACAGACATCGCGGCAACACATTCATTTTAACCGCCTGCATCCGACCCACCAGTGACAGAGGGAGACCATCCCACCTCGCCAGGTCAGCTTTCATTCTCCCCACCAAACTAGTGATGTTGTATCTGCGAAGCCTTCCGCACTCCTGGGCAACCTGCACCCCCAAATACCTAAAGTGAGTCCCTGCCCTACGGAATGGCAGCCCAACCACCCCTGCCCCCACCCCCGGTTGAGACACCACAAAATACTCGCTTTTGTCCAAGTTCAGCTTGTACCCAGAGAAAGACCCAAATACCTGCAGCAACTCCAATATTCCTCCTATTGACGCACTCGGCTCCGACACATACAGCAGCAAGTCGTCGGCATATAAGGACACCCTATACTCTATCCCCCCCATCACTATTCCTTTTCATGCTCCCAGAACTTCTTAATGCAATGGCCAACGGCTTAACTGCAAGCACAAACAGCAGGGGAGACATAGGACATCCCTGCCTCGTCCCACGGTGGAGAGAGAAGTATCTCGAACTGATATTGTTCATGCGGACACTCACCTTCGGCTCCTTATATAACTTTATTCAGTTCACAAATCTCGGTCCAATCCCAAACCGTCCAGCACTGCCATCAGGTACCCCCATTCCACCCGATCAAACGCCTTCTCAATATCCAGTGCCACCACCACCTCTGTTTCCTTCCCTTCCGCCGGTGTCATAACGACATTCAAGACCCTCTTAACATTCAAAAACAGTTGCCTCCCTTTCATTAACCCTGTCTGATCCTCACCCATCATCTTCGGGAGGCACCCCTCCAGCCTACCCGCCAGTACCTTTGCCAATACCTTTGCGTCCACATTAAGAAGTGAAATGGGCCTATACGACCCACACTCCGTCGGATCCTTATCCTTTTTAAGCAACAGTGAAATCGATGCCTGCCCCAAGGTTTGCGGCAGCACTCCCTTCCGTATCGCCTCTTCAAACATCCCTACCATCAGGGGTGCCAACTTATCCTTAAATTTTTTATAATATTCCACTGGAAACCCATCCAGCCCTGCCACCTTCCCCGACTGCATCCTCCCAATCGCGTCTTTTATCTCCTGCTCCAGTATTGCTCCTTCTAATGTCGCCTTGTCTCCCTCCCCTAGCCTCGGGTACTCTAACCCATCCAGAAATTCCAGCATATCACGGTCTCCCCGGGTGGTTCTGACCTGTACAGCCTCTCGTAGAATTCCTCAAAAACCTTGTTAATCAGCTTCGGAGCCACCACCAACTTCCCGGCCCTATCCCTTACCTGAAGAATTTCCCTTGCTGCTGCCTCCCTCCGGAGCTGACCTGCTAATTTACGCCCCGCCTTGTCACCATGCTCATAAACTGCACCCCTCGTTTGCCTCAATTGGCGCACCGCCTTCCTGGTGGATAGTCGGTCGAAGCTCGCCTGTAGTTCCTTCCTCTTTCCCAGCATCACTGGGTTCCCATCCTCCGCATAACTCCTATCTGCCTCCAACATCTTATCTATTAGCCTCTGCCGCTCCAACCTCTCCTCTTTGTCCACCCTGGCCTTAAACAAAATTACCTCATCTCTCACTACCGCCTTAAGAGCCTCCCAGACGACTGCCATTAACATCTCACTCATACAGTTGAATCTTACATATTCCTTAATTACCTTTTTAATTTTTTCACAGAATACTTGGTTCCCCAAAAGCCCCACATCCAGTTTCCACCCCGGCCTCTGCACTACCCCCTTCTCCAGCACCATATCCACCCAATGTGGCGGGTGATCTGACACAGCAATTGCAGAGTATTCCGACCTCTTGACTCCAGCCAGCAAAGCCTTTCCCACCACAAAAAAGTCAATCCGCGAGTATACACTATGGACTGCTGAGAAAAACAAGTACTCCCTGTGTTGTTCCTCATGTCTTAATAAAGCTCGTAGTCTCAAAGTTGGAGAAGCTGCTTGATTGTGAATTTGTTCTGTCTTCAGAGCTCAACTTACGGCTACCTCAAATGCTGCCTGCCTGTGTGTCTGTGTCCTGCTACGAGTTCTGCCTTCCGTGAAGTGTGTCCTCACTTCCTGTCCCTGTGTATATATAGCTCTCCCGTGCTCCCTCTAGTGCTTGCTCAGTTGTATTGCATCTACTCAGATCTACAATCACCACATCCCCCCTTTTTTCTTTACATATTTTCTGTACATCGTTAAAGAAAATTGTACAAAACAGTTACTTATGATATGTGTATCTATACAAGTGATGGTGCTATTGCATATTTTACAAAGCCAATTTATATTTATGAGTCCACTCTTAATAAAAACATTTATGAGTCCAAACTTGATGAATTTGTCCACTGAGTTTTTTTCTTTTGTTGTTGTTGATGTTGTGAATGTTGTCGGTGTTCTTGTTATTTTAAGTAACCAATGCGTCATCCCGAGGTGTTTGCATGGTCAAACCACTGATGTTGACTGACATGGACTTTTTTCTGTGCTTGTGGTATCGATTTATTATGGCATCTGCCTTGAAAGCTGGTGTGCTTGCTTGTTCTGGAGCAGATGTGAGTTTGTGCGATTTGTTGTCATCCCATGGCATGTTTGTAGTCTTTTCATTGTTTTGCAGTGTGCTGTGGCATTGTCCTTCATGTGAAGAGTTGTACCATTTTGTACAAGTCGTTGTTTCATTGCTGTTGTTTCTGTCGTTCCTGTCTTTGTGGTTTTCGTTGCCGTTCTTGTTGCTGTTTTTGTCGTTTCTGTCTTTGTTGTTGTCGCTATCTTTGTTATGCTTCTTGTTGGTTTTGTTGTTCTTCTTGTAGTTTTTGTCGTTGTGCTTGTAGTTTTTGTTGGTGCTGTTGTTCTTGTTTCTGCAGTGCTTCTTGCGATTTTTATTGTTCTTATTGCGCTTCATGTTGCTTTTGTTCTTGCTGTTGTTGTTCTCGTTTCTGCTGTGCTTCTTTTGGCTTTTGGTTTTCTTGTTATGCTCAATGAGTGTCCCGTGTGGATAATTTGAGTCTTTGCTTTCTTGGTGCTCCTCTTCTGGAGTCAAATTCTTCACGATTTCATTTGACGCGGTCTCTCTGGACTCTTGGTGCTCCTCTTCCGGAGTCAAAATCTTCATGATTTCAATTGACGTGGTCTCTCTGGACTCTTGGTGCTCCTCTTCTGGAGTCAAAATCTTCATGGTTTCTGCTGATGTGGTCTCACTGGACTCTTGGTGTTCCTCTTCTGGGGTCAAAATCTGCATGGTTTCTATTGGCGTGGTCTCTCTAGACTCTTGGGTGGCCCTACTCTGTGCCTCTGTACAGACAAGCTGAGAACTGTCAGTCTCGCTGTGATCCTGTACCTCCTGTATGTCGAGTGTGATCACCTTGTCACTGTTTTCGCATGCAGTGGGAAGATGTACATTGTCTTTTTCTTGTTTATGTGAGCTTGGTAGACTTTCATAGTCTGCTTGCGGTTGCTCAGATACGGCGGGTTGACCTTTATGGTCTTGTTCATGCATGGTGTTCGCCAGGGAGTGTTTGTTTGCTTCCCTTTTGGAGTCTTTCATCGCTCTCACTGTTGAGCCTGTCATCGCTCTCTCTGTGGAGTCTTTCTGTGCTCTCTGTGTGGCGCCGTCTTCGTCTTGGGTATTGCTGTCATCCAATGTATCGACGATCTGCCATGGCACCATGGTGTTGGATTCATCTACCACGAGTAGATTCGTGTTGAGCTTTGCAACCGTGTCGCTGATGCTGTGATCAGCATATCCGAATAACTCAGCCATGTCTGAGTAGTATTCTTCCAAAACCAAATCATCTTGGTTGGATTCATCTACCACGAGTAGATTCGTGTTGAGCTTTGCGACCGTGTCGCTGATGCTGTGATCAGCATATCCGAATAACTCAGCCATGTCTGAGTAGTATTCTTCGAAAAACAAATCATCTTTTTTTGTTTCGGATTTCTTTTTGTCCTCTTCACTTTGGGTGGTGCAGACTGCTTTTTTCAGGGTGTTGTGCGAGTTGTTTTCAACTGCTGGTTTAAGTTCAGGTGTTTTTTTGTCTTCTGAGGCAAGAAAGTTTGGTTTTACCGCTTGAAGTATCTGATGTTCAATGTTCGGGCATTTCCCTTTTAAGTAGGCATGGTCCAGATGCTCAGACGTCATGACGCTCATGACGTCATGCGCATGAATCAATTGCGCATGCGCAAATCGGCTTTCCTTTACTGTGCGGTTTTGTGTCCACTGCGCATCCGCGGCTTGCGCATGCGCTTAACGATCCGCGACCAAAGCGTTTTGAGACTGCACATGCGCGACGTGCGCATGCGCATAACGATCAGCAACATGAACTTTTTTAAACTGCACATGTGCAGAGCGATAAACGGGTGATAGTAACTGCGCATGCGCGGCTTCTGTTTCCTGCGCATGTGCAGACGCAGATTTTAGTTCTTTGTCTGCCCGAGTCTGTAAAATGTGGTCGGACGCCATTTTGTCGCGGATTTCAGCATTTTTTCTTTCTGAAAGTTGTAAGTTACCTTTTCCTTTCGACCTGGACTGGATTTCAGCGTTTTGGCTTTGTGAAAAATTCAAGTTATTTCTTCTTTTTGATCTGTACTTTTCACTGGCGATTTCTTGTTCTTTTAGTGATTGTTTGAGTTTTGCATCACTCATTCTCTGTGCAGTTTGGCCTCTGAGCATACCGTGCTGTTCAAATTCCTTACAGTACTCTTCAAATTGGTTTAGTATTGTTTGTAAGTTGTTGCTGTCTTCATCTTTTGAGTATTTAAATCCATTATATACTTTCCTAGCTTCATGCCCTGCGATGAGCATTGCTATTTTAATTTTGTCTGAGGCTGCTGCTACATCATTAGCTATGATATAAAAATCAAACATTTGTTTAAACATTTTCCAGATATTTTTTACATTGCCGCTCGTGTCCACCTGAGGTGGGGTTCCAAGCCACATCCTCGAATAAGCGATGTCTTCCCAAGTCCAATGTCCAGTAGGCGATTTCCATGCCATTTTGTTCTTTCTGTGTCTGCAGCTGAGTTGTCCTGTAGTAAGCATCTGATGCCAACCCTGGTACCATGTGTTATTCCTCGTGTCTTAATAAAGCTCATAGTCTCAAAGTTGGAGAAGATACTTTATTGTGAATTCGTTCTGTCTTCAGAGCTCAACTTACGGCTACCTCAAATGCTGCCTGCCTCTGTGTCTGTGTCCTGCTACGAGTTCTGCCTTCCGTGAAGTGTCGTCACTTCCTGTCCCTGTGTATATATAGCTCTCCCGTGCTCCCTCTAGTGCTTGCTCAGTTATATTGCATCTACTCAGATCTACAATCACCACACTCCCGTTCCCCTGGGTGCAGAAACCTCCAAGGGTCCACCCCTCCCATTTCCACCATTAGCCCAGCTAGCGCCTTTGCCCCCCCTGATGGGACCAGCGAGCGCGGCCGTGATCTGTTCAACCTTGCCTCCTGCACCAGGTTCCAGTCGTGTGTGTCCAAGTCAGGAATGGCTCCAAACACCTTCCTTGCAAATCCTGCATCTTCCCAGTTGGGACCGTATACACTTACCAGCGCCACTAATCTCCCCTCTAGCGCCCCTGCCACAATCACATATCTACCCCCCTGATCTGCCACCACCTTCTCCATTTGGTAGCGTACCCTTTTGCTGACCAACACTGCTACCCCTTGAGCCCTTCCATCAAATCCAGAGTGAAACACTTGGCTAACCCAACCCTTTTTAAGTCTCACCTGGTCCTTCACCCTCAAGTGAGTCTCCTGCAGCATTGCCACATCGGTTTTCAGACTTTTAAGATGCGCAAGCACCCTTTACCTCTTGACCAAACATCCAAGCCCTCTCACGTTCCATGTAACTATCCTTACTGGGGCTCTCTCACCCCCCCCCTTTCTTATCCACCATCATCATACCCCCGGGCCCTGCCCCATAAGCCTGACCCACCCCTGTCCATTGTTAACATCGAACCTCTTCCCCCCCCTCCCGAAAACCCCCGTACCTATCCCCCCAGAAACAACATCCCCCAGCATCCAACCCTTCCTCCCCCCTCTCGCTTGCCTCGTAGGCCCATTGAAGCCTGCTATCCAGACTCCAATGTCCGCAGCCCTCCTCTCCTCTCATCTCCGTTCACTAGCTGACTGACTTTAGCTAGCTAGCGCGGGTGGCTCCCCCCCGCCAAGACATATCCTTTCCTTCCACCCAGTCCCAGAGAAAAAAAAAACCAAACCCAACAATCCAACCCATACAATTCACTAACGTAACTGTCGCAACACAGAGCGCCCATCAACCCACCATTAACTTAAACTCTATAACAATACAAAGAGAAGTAGATTACAATACAAATCCGTAAAAAGAAAGTTATAACATTTATACATTTTCCCGCTGTTCAAACACCGTCCACAGTCTCTCTTCCAGCTCCGCTCTTCATGTCTGTCCTAAGCCTTCTGCCTTCACGAATGCCTCAGCCGCATCCGCTGTCTCAAAATAAAAGTCTTTGCCGTTATACGTTACCCTCAACCTCGCTGGGTACACCATACCAAACCGTACCCACTTCTTGTACAACGTCGCCTTCACTCGCCCAAACGCCGCTCGTCTTTTTGCCAACTCCACCGTCAAGTCCTGGTAGATCCGGACTGTAGTACCATCCCATAGCACCTCCCGCTTCTGCTTCGCCCAGTTTAATACCTTCTCCTTCATGCAAAACTATGGAAGCAGATAATTACTGCCCTTGGCGGCTTGTTCACTTTGGGCTTCGGCCTTAATGACCGATGAGCTTGGTCTAGTTCGTACCGGGAGGGTTCTCACCCTCCCCCATCAGCTCCGCCAACTTCTTAGCAAAGTATTGTGTTGGCCTTGGGCCCTCTGTCCCTTCGGGCAAGCCCACAATTCTCAAATTATGCCGCCCTGAGTGGTTTTCCAAGTCTTCCAGCTTTGCTCGGACACCTCTATTAATCTCCACAGCCCTCCGCAACTCATCTCCCATCGAGGTGACCTGGTCGCTGTGGCGTGACATGGCTTCCTCCACTACTTTCATCTTCTCGCCCTGCTCTCTCACCTCGGCCAATGCCTTTGCCACCGCCACCTTCAACGGGGCAATTATCGGGGTGATTGCCTCCTCCACCAGCAACTTCAATGCGGCTGCTGTCTCCTTTTTCCAGGCCTCCATGTGCCTCACAAACTGTTTATCCAGCTCCCCCACCAACACCTCGGTCATCTTCTCCACTGTAAATAGTGCGGCCTCGCTTTGCAATTCGGCTTCCGCCATCCTATCACCACTTTTATTTGTTTTCTCCTTCAGCGGCGACCCCGCGTTTCCTTCTTTCTTCGACGCTGCTTTTTGCATCTTTTAGCGGCTTATTGGCCGTAATTCTCCCAAAGTGAGACAAACAGCCGACGCCGGCGTGAAACCCGGAGTGTTTCAATCCGGCGTCAGAGGCCGCTTCCCGCCCCCTATTTCCCCCCCCCCCCCCCCCCCCCCCCCCCCCCCCCCCCCGTCCCCCTCCCCGGGCGGCGGTGCATGAATTCCGAGCACCTGGCCTTGACGCTGGCGCCTAAGTGACGTCAGCCACGCATGCGCGGTTGCCGTCTTCCCCTCCGCTGCCCCGCAAGACATGGTGGCTTGATCTTGTGGGGTGGCAGAGGGAAAAGAGTCTTTTAGAGACGCCGCCCCGACGATCGTTGGGCACCGATCGTGGGCCAGACACCTCCTGAACACGCCCGTGGTGCTCGATCCTCCCTCCGCCCCCCACATGCCCCACACACAGCGGTCGCGCGCTGTTCACGCCGGCAGCGACCAGGTGTGGTTGGTGCCGGCGTGAACCGGTCGGGTTCGGCAGGCCGCTTGGCGCATTCGGGCCGGAGAATCGGCGGTCGCCGTGAGAAATGGCGAGCGCCGATTCTCCGAGCGGCCTGTCGCAAAACGCGGCATGCATTTTGGGGGGGTGGTGGGAGAATCGCGGGGGCTGCCAGGGCATCGTGGCGCGATTTGCCCGGCCCTCCCGCGATTCTCCCACCCTGGCGTGGGGTGCGGAGAATCGCGCCCATTGTTTTTCACTTTCTTTCTCTTCTCCTCTCTCTCCCTCCACCTTTCTGTCCTTCATCAATCTGAATTATTTTTTATTTTTAAAGACAATGGGGAGGAAAAAAAACTTCACCAAACTATTTTAAATTTCTTTAAATCTTCCAGCTCTCATCCTTTTCCCTCTGTACTCATCCAGAACTCCCCTGGGACCAGGTTCCAGCCTTCTTTCTTCCTCCTAGGTGGGAGCCATCCGTTGTGGGACACCGCCCTTACATGGTGTCCAGGACTCAGGCCTGCCTCCTCGGCCTCCTCGTAGTTTTGCCCCCGCTGCTCTGGCCCCGTGCCGCGCTGGGCCTAGGACCTCAACCCCCGCTGCCCCAACACCTGCGCGGGGTTCTTCACCGGTTTTTAAACCGGCCCCGCTGGCTGCTTGGGACGGCCCCAAAGGCCGACTGTAGTCGGGGGGGTGCGTCGAAACTCGGGGATTTCCCCGAAATCGCCGTGACCTGCGGCCACCGGCGGGAGCTCTTCGCGCTGCGGCCACCCTGCGCCCCCATGCCACCGGAAGTCAGTCGTGTCCTATCTTACCGACCTATTGGTTGAGTGTCTGTGTGTCATGTCTCTGGTGCTCCCTCTCGTGTCTAGCTAGTCTACGTGTACTTACATTAACCCCTTGTGTTTCTACAGTGATGCATATCACCACACTTGTGACCTAGAGCTGCACTGTTGCCAAGACTGCTTCACTGGACCCTTACAATGTCAGCTATTTTGGTTCCATCTTGAATCAGTTGCTGCTGAATGACCCGTCCATGGCTTCAACTCTGGGCTTGACTATTCCAGAAGGGTTTCCCACCTTTCACTCTTTGGCCACTTGAGGTCATACAACATGCAGCTATTCCTATCTTAACTAACTCCAACTTCTGATCACCAATCACCCTGTTCACATGAACTGAAATATGCTCCATGTCTGTCAATTTTTAAAATGAAAATTTTGAAATGTAAATCATTCTCTCTGTATATCTCTGTAATGTCATCCAGCACTAAAACCTGGTTGTAAGGTCTCTGCATTTTTCTAATCAGGCATCCTGATTTCCATCACCCCATTATTAATGGCTGTGGACTTGAGTGCCCAGATCCTAAGCCATTCATTAGAAATGGCTATTTAAAGACACATAAATATGAAGGAACTAATTGGATATTTTAGTAACACTCTCCCCCCCCCCCTTGCTCTTTCTCTCTCTCTTCCCCTTATTAATATGTTGTGACAGCCAAGCAGTCTTGCCACTCACAGTGAGTTTTGCGCACAAGCAGTGGGAGAGATCACATCCAGAGGGAGGCACAGACAGAGGGAGCTTTAAACTTGTGAAAGCAGGAAGAGGTGCTATTTGCTTTTACTCCTTGCTTTGTAACTTTTACCTCTTCAGGAAGGGGTCTTGCCTTGCTGCAGCAGAGGCTACAAGGGAGAGAGATGATTGGTAAGTAGTGGGAAAGGTCAGTAAGTCTTTACAACTTTTATTTAACTTCGGGTTTAACTTCGGTAATAGGGAAGATGCTGGAATCTATCATCAAGGAAGAAATTGCGAGGCATCTGGATAGAAATTGTCCCATTGGGCAGACGCAGCATGGGTTCGTAAAAGGCAGGTCATGCCTAACTAATTTAGTGGAATTTTTTGAGGACATTACCAGTGCAGTAGATAACGGGGAGCCGATGGATGTGGTATATCTGGATTTCCAGAAAGCCTTTGACAAGGTGCCACACAAAAGGTTGCTGCATAAGATAAAGATGCATGGCATTAAGGGTAAAGTAGTAGCATGGATAGAGGATTGGTTAATTAATAGAAAGCAAAGAGTTGGGATAAATGGGTGTTTCTCTGGTTGGCAATCAGTAGCTAGTGGTGTCCCTCTGGGATCCGTGTTGGGCCCACAATTGTTCACAATTTACATTGATGATTTGGAGTTGGGGACCAAGGGCAATGTGTCCAAGTTTGCAGATGACACTAAGATGAGTGGTAAAGCGAAAAGTGCAGAGGATACTGGAAGTCTGCAGAGGGATTTGGATAGGTTAAGTGAATGGGCTCAGGTCTGGCAGATGGAATACAATGTTGACAAATGTGAGGTTATCCATTTTGGTAGGAATAACAGCAAACGGGATTATTATTTAAACAATAAAATATTAAAGCATGCCGCTGTTCAGAGAGACTTGGGTGTGCTAGTGCATGAGTCACAGAAGGTTGGTTTACAAGTGCAACAGGTGATTAAGAAGGCAAATGGAATTTTGTCCTTCATTGCTAGAGGGATGGAGTTTAAGACTAGGGAGGTTATGTTGCAATTGTATAAGGTGTTAGTGCGGCCACACCTGGAGTATTGTGTTCAGTTTTGGTCTCCTTACTTGAGAAAGGACGTACTGGCGCTGGAGGGTGTGCAGAGGAGATTCACTAGGTTAATCCCAGAGCTGAAGGGGTTGGATTATGAGGAGAGGTTGAGTAGACTGGGACTGTACTCGTTGGAATTTAGAAGGATGAGGGGGGATCTTATAGAAACATTTAAAATTATGAAGGGAATAGATAGGATAGATGCGGGCAGGTTGTTTCCACTGGCGGGTGACAGCAGAACTAGGGGGTATAGCCTCAAAATAAGGGGAAGTAGATTTAGGACTGAGTTTAGGAGGAACTTCTTCACCCAAAGGGTTGTGAATCTATGGAATTCCTTGCCCAGTGAAGCAGTTGAGGCTCCTTCATTACATATTTTTAAGGTAAAGATAGATAGTTTTTTGAAGAATAAAGGGATTAAGGGTTATGGTGTTCGGGCCGGAAAGTGGAGCTGAGTCCACAAAAGATCAGCCATGATCTAATTGAATGGCAGAGCAGGCTCGAGGGGCCAGATGGCCTACTCCTGCTCCTAGTTCTTATGTTCTTATGTTCTTTATCACTTATAGTTTGAAAATATCTTTTGTGGGTTATAATCTGTAAGAGCTATAATTGGTGGGAACAGGGTGCAAGGCTGAGCAGAGTGGGAGAAATTCGGAGAGCAGCCTGGGAATGTCGGTGGATTCACTGATTCACTGACCAGGGAGCGAAGCTAAGCAGAGTGGGAGAAAATCGGATAGCAGCCTGGGAATGTTGGTGGATTCACTGATTCACTGACCAGGGAGCGGAGCTAAGCAGAGTGGGAGGCATTCAGATAGCAGCCTGGGAATGTCAGTGGATTCACTGACCAGGGAGCGGAGCTAAGCAGAGTGGGAGAAGTTTGGATAGCAGCCTGGGAATGTCGGTGGATTCACTGACCAGGGAGCGGAGCTAAGCAAAGTGGGAGAAGTTCGGATAGCAGCCTGGGAATGTCGGTGGATTCACTGACCAGGGAGCGGAGCTAAGCAGAGTGGGAGAAATTCGGAGAGCAGCCTGGGAATGTCAGTGGATTCACTGATTCACTGACCAGGGAGCGGAGCTAAGCAGTGTGGGAGAAATTCGGAGAGCAGCCTGGGAATGTCGGTGGATTCACTGACCAGGGAGCGAAGCTAAGCAGAGTGGGAGAAATTCGGAGAGCAGCCTGGGAATGTCGGTGGATTCACTGACCAGGGAGCGAAGCTAAGCAGAGTGGGAGAAATTCGGAGAGCAGCCTGGGAATGTCGGTGGATTCACTGACCAGGGAGCGAAGCTAAGCAGAGTGGGAGAAATTCGGAGAGCAGCCTGGGAATGTCGGTGGATTCACTGACCAGGGAGCGAAGCTAAGCAGAGTGGGAGAAATTCGGATAGCAGCCAGGAATGTCGGTGGATTCACTGACCAGGGAGCGGAGCAAAGCAGAGTGGGAGAAATTCGGACAGCAGCCTGGGAATGTCGGTGGATTCACTGACCAGGGAGCGGAGCAAAGCAGAGTGGGAGAAATTCGGATAGCAGCCAGGAATGTCGGTGGATTCACTGACCAGGGAGCGGAGCTAAGCAGAGTGGGAGAAATTCGGATAGCAGCCAGGAATGTCGGTGGATTCACTGACCAGGGAGCGGAGCTAAGCAGAGTGGGAGAAATTCGGACAGCAGCCTGGGAATGTCAGTGGATTCACTGATTCGCTGACTTGAGTGTTCCAATTTGGGAGAAAAACTGAAATGTGACATCACAGGAAGGTTGTGATTTGATTGGCTAATCGGGAAGCTGTGCTAAATTTGAAAATTCTATAAATTACTGGTTACAAATTGCTTTCAGAGAGATATGAGGAGTAATGAGGAGAGATATAAAAAAGTTATTTAAAAATTAATTTAAAAACAAAATTAAAAACGAATTAAATAAAATAGAGCTGGGTTTCAAGTGACGTGTTGTTCCTGCATGATGTGGAAGCTGGTGGACCCCAGGGGCTTTTCACAGTAACTTCATTGCAATGTTAATGTAGGCCTACTTGTGACACTGATAGAAATTATTATTATTGTTATTGTGGTTCCCAGTGACCACATCTGTAGTAAGTGTTGATTGGCCAGAGGAACTCTGGCTCAGAGTTGATGAGCAGATTCTGGGGGACCAGAGAATCCACCCCTGGGCTGCAAACTCAGCAGTGCATCTGGACATATACCCGCCGGTTTTCAGTCAGAGCCTGACACTCTGGCACACTGTGTCCCTCAACCAGCAGGATATGCCAGAACCCACATCTAAGATGCTGCAGATCTTTGCATTGGGCATGTTAGCATTTGCCTATTCCGCTATCTTCACTTGATGATGAGGTCTGAGCAGCGCCTCGTTGAAGTGCTTTGGTCAGTGAAAATCCTGACCGTGCCATCTTTATTTTTTGCCACATTGCTGAAGCCCACTCTCTGGCCTTGTCTATAGGAGTTATGACACCGAGTGTTGTCATCCTGTGCAGCTCAGCAACTACCTCTGCTTCATAACTATTGGTACTTTGCCCAGAGCACAGACTGTGGGTAGCACCAACTCACCGAGCCTCATATGGTGTATTACACGTAGCTTCCAAGTGATGGTGAAAAGGTCTTTGCACTCTTATCCTTTCCGGAGCCTGGTGTTGTAGAGCATGTCTCTCTGCACCAAAAACATAAAATGCTGGACTATCACAGCAGGTCCGATTGCATCTATGGAGAAAGAAGGGAGTGAACGTTTTGAGTCTGGGTCCGGACTTGAAACTTTCGCTCCTTTTCCGCTCCAGATACTGTCAGGCCTGCTGAGATAGTCCAGTATTTTCCATTTTTATTTCAGATTCCAGCATCTGCAGCAATTGGTTGAGTCCCAAAGTTGTTGAACCCCAGTGTGATTCTGTCTTGACGACCCAAGTGACCTTATACTCTGGTCGACATTATGCAACTTGAAGCTGCCCTGAGGACAATGGAGAGTGGCTGCACCTTCAGTGCAGATGGCTCGTCCACCATTGGCCATGAAGTCAACCTGGTGTTGGGGTGTGTTGCTGCATATTAGTCCAACTCTAGCAGTATTTGCCTGGGCAGTAGGTTACACTTTGCTCCAGTTTCAATCTTTACCTTTAGTTTTGCATTGCTGCAGACAATGTTCAGGGTTGTGACAGTCTTGATGCTCTCACAGTAAAGTGTTGGTGGAGGCTCAGTGGGTTTGGTTGCTCTGACTGAGCTCCAGCTCATTTAGCTTGCTCACGCTCTGGATCTTGGAGGACTGACCTGCAATATGACTGATGGCAGAGGAAGGCTGCTGTGGTTTCCATCTGCAGCATTTTGCAAATTGGTTCCACTTGCCACATTTATTGCCGCGTTTACCAAGCACCAAACATGCTGTTCTGAAGGTGATAGCCACTGCAATTGGAGCACGGCTTGCCCTGTACCATGAAAACTTCTGTTTTACACCTTGACCCCTTGCTGCTTTTCTCTGACTGTTCGTTAATGTCGCAGATGCTGATTGCATTTAGACCTTGTGAAGAAGCTGTTTACGGACAAGATCTCTGTGGACCCTGCAGCCAATGCCATCCACTGAATAATTCATCAGTAAGCGGATCAAACACACATTCTTTTGCTAAATCTTTAAAGTTGCCATATATGACTGTGTCTAAGCATGAGATCTTTGGTTTGCTCTGTTTCAGACTGAGGAAATCAGGAGAGATACAATAAAAAGGTTTTTTTATCTTAAAAGTTTAAAACCAAAACTAACTAAATAAAATAGAGATAGAGGGTCAGGTAATGTGTTGGTCATGCATGATGTGGGAGCTGGTGGTTCATCTGGAGTAAGTATTGGTTTCTTGAGGAACTTGGCTTACAGTTCATATTTAACATTTTTATTAAGGCATTTATAAGTAAAGATCAAATAAAACCACAACCATGATAAAAAAGATAACCAACAAATAACAAACAAGAGAACACAGCATTACTCAATAAATAGCCAATAACCGCAACCCGCCCTCCCTACCATTTCACCCACCCTCTCTGCCTCCACTTTTTCTTGTTAACCTTAACCCACCCCCCTACGCCTGCTGACTAAACTGACCTGGAAGAAGTCAATGAATAGTTTCCATCTCCGGATGAACCCTTTCATCAACCCCCTGAAGGCAAGTTTAATTTTCTCCAGCCTAAGGAAATCCGTGAGCACCAAACCCCCAGCTTCAGAGGCTCCGCGTCCCTCCACCCCAAAAGGATGTGTCTCCAGGCTGTCAGAGAAGCAAAGGACAGAACGCCGGCCTCTCTCACCCCCGGACTCCCGGGTCTTCTGACAATCCAAACACTGCCATTTCGGGACTCAGGACCACCTACCCCCCCCCCCCCCCCCCCCCCCCCCCCCCAGTACCTCCGACATCATGCCAGCGAAGCACCACCAAAATCCCTGTAACTCCAGGCAGGCCCAAAACATGTGACCATGATTTGCAGAAACCCACCGCTCCTCCACCATCTCAAAGAACCTACTCATTCAAGCCACCGTCATATGTGCTCTATGGACTACCTTCAATTGGATGAGACTCAACCTGGCGCATGAGGAGGACCCATTCACCCTTCTCAAAGCTCCCTCCTATAACCCAGTCTCCAGCTCATCCCGCAGCTCCTCTTCTCACTTTCGCTTAACTACTCCTATCGGGGTGCCCTACCAAACCATCAATTCCTTATATATCTCTGACACCCTGCCCTCTCCAACCTTTGATCTCGAAAGCACCTTGTCCTGCAACCCCTGGGGCGGCAGATCAGGAAAGGACGGCACCTGCTTTCTCACGTAGTTCTGCACCTGTAAGTATCGGTACCCATTCCCACTGGGCAACTCATACTCCTCCACCAGTCCTTCCAAACTCAAGAAGCTGCCCTCTACAAACAATCCCTGCTCCCTACCAACCCTGAAACTACCGTCCAGTTACCCCGGAGTGAACCTGTGATTCCCACAGATGAGGGCCCAAACCAAGACCCCCTGAAGCCTCAGGTGTTGTTGCCACTGTCTCCACACCCACCACCACTACCAGACTCATGGAGTACCTGGCCAGTGAGAATTGAATTTCTCCCACCACCTGGATACCTAAGATACCTAAACCTCGGCCCCACTACCTTAAATGGCAGTTTGTCCAGCCTCCTCTCCTGCCCCTTGCCTGAATCGGAAAGACATCACTCTTTCCCATGTTTAATTTGTACCCCAAATACCGGCCGAATTTCACCAAAATGTCCTTAATACCCGCTTTGTATAGGGACACCCTGTGCTCCACCCGACCCTTCCAACCTCTAGATGCTTTAAGCGACATTGCTAGTAGCTCTATTGCCAAGGCAAAAAAGCAACGGGGAGAGTGGGCATCTCTGCCTCGCCCCCCCGGTACAGCCTAATGTACCCCGAATTCACTCGATTCGTTCTTACACTCGCCATTGGCGCCCAATACAACAATCGAATCTCATCTACAAACCCCTACCAAACCCATACCGCCCCAGTACCTCCCACAAATACTCACACTCTACCCGATCAAAGGCCTTCTTTGCGTCCTTCGCGACCGCCACCTCCACATTTCGTCCCTCTGGCGGTATCATTATGACATTTCGGACGTGCCTGATATTGGACGATATGTGTCTCCCTTTTCCGAATCCCGTCTCGTCCCCCCCCCCCCTTCACTTCCGACACACAATCCTCAATCCGCGAAGCCAGAATCTTAGCCAGCAACTTGGCACTGACATTCAACAGCGATATTGAACTGTCGGACCCGTCCTAGAACTCCGGTTCCTTGACTTTCTTCAGGATCAGAGGTACTGAGGCCTGCGCCAACGTAATGGGGAGCTTACCCTTCTCCCTCACCTCATTAAATGCCCTCACCAGCAGGTTACCCAGGTCACCCAAAAACGTATTATAAAACTCTACTAGGAAACCATCCGGACTCGGCGCCTTCCCTGCCTACATAGCCCCCATACCCTCCAGCACCTCCACAAATCTAATGGGTGCCCCAACCCCTCTATCAGGCCCTCCTCCACCCTGGCGAATTCCAGCCCGTCGAGAAAATCCCACATTCCCTCCCCCTCCATCAGGGGTTCCGATTCATATAGCCTCCTGTAGAACTCCTCTAACACCCCATTCACCCCCACCGGTTCGAATACCACACCACTCTTGCCGTCCTCCACCCTGCCAATTTCCCTCACCGCCTCCTGCTTCCTGAGCTGGTGGACAGCATTCTGCTAGCCTTCTCCCCATACTCATACACTGCCCCTCTGGCCCTCCGCAACTACCCGACAGTCTTCTTTGTGGACAACCCAAACTCCATCCGGAGCTTCTGCCTCTCCATCAACAATCCCGCACCCGGGGCCTCCGAGTACCTTCTGTCCACCCGCATAATGCTCACAGTTGATGAGCTGGAGTCTGAGCTTCAGACGCTGCAACACATCAGGGAGGGGGAGAGGTACCTGGGCGCTGTGTTCCAGGAGGCAGTCACACCCCTTACATTAACTATCTTGAATTCGGCCAGTGGTCAGGGACAGGAGAGTGTGGCTAGGAGTGAGACAGATAGTGGAATCCAGGAGGTAGGGTTGCAGGAGCCTCAGCCCTTTTCCTTGTCCAACATGTTTGAGATTCTTGCACCTTGTGAGGACAGGAACTGGGACTGCAGAGAGGTTGAACAAGGTAATGAGCTTCTTGCAAACATTGAAATTGGTTGTTACGATGTTGTGGGCATCACAGAGACAGGGCTGCAAGGGGACAGGGCTGGAATCTAAATATCCAAGGATATGTGCCCTATTAAAAGGACAGACAGATGGGCAGTGGGGCTGGGTTGCATTGTTAGTAAAGAATGACTTTGAATTGAAAGCAAGAAGCGATATAGGATCGGAAGGCATAGAATCTGTGTGGGTACAGTTGAGGAATCGCAAAGAAAAAAAGACCCTGATGGGAGTTATGTACAGGCTCCTAGCAGTAGTCAGGATGTGGGGCAGAAAATAAATTAGGAGATAGAACAGGCATGGAAAAAAGGCAATATTACAATAATCATGGGGGACTTAAATAGGCACGTAGATTGGGAAAATCAGGTTGGTAGTAATATAAAAGATGATAGCAAGATTTTTTTCAATATATAAAAGGTAAGAGAAAGGCAAGAATTGACATTGAACCACTGGAAAATGAGGCTGGGGAAGTAGTAATAGGAAATAAAGAAATGGCAGAGGAACTGAGCAGTTACTTTGTGTCAGTCTTCATGGTGGAAGACAACAGTGGGATGCCAGGACTCCAGGAGAACCAGGGGGCAGGAGTGAGTGTAATGGCCATCACTAAGGAGAAGGTGCTGGGGAAACAAAGGTCTCAGGTGGATAAATCACCTCGACCAGATGGACTATACCCCAGGGTTCTGAAAGAGATAACTGAGGAGATTGTGGAGGCATTGGTGGTGATCTTTCAGGAATCACTGGAGGTAGTGAAGTTCCCAGAGGACTGGAAAGTGGCTAATGTAACACCACTGTTTAAGAAGGGAGGCAGAAGCCAATTAGCCTGACTTTGATCATTGGTAAGATTTTAGAGTCCATTATTAAAGATGAGATTGCAGAGTACTTGGAAGTGCAGGATAAAATAGGACTGAGTCAGCACGGCTTCAAGGGGAGGTAATGTCTGACAAATCTGTTGGAATTCTTTGAGGAGGTAACAAGGAAGTTAGACAAAGGAGACCAGTGGACAAGATCTATTTTGATTTCCAGAAGGCCTTTGACAAGGTGCCGTGTCTGAGGCTGTTAAATAAGTTAACAGCCCATGGTGTTAGAGGTAAGATACTGGCATGGATAGAGAATTAGTGACTGGCAGAAGGCAGAGAGTGGGGATAAAGGGGTCTTTTTCAGGATGGCAGCTGGTGACTAGTGGTGTGCCTCAGGGGTCAGTGCAGGAACCACAACTTTTCACAATATGCATTAACAATCTGGAAGAAGGAACTGTGGGCAATGTTGCTCAAGTTGCAGATGACACAAAGATATGCAGAGGGACAAGTAGTATTGAGGAAGCAAAGGGGCTGAAGAAGGATTTGGACAGGCTTAGGAGAGGCAGATGGAATACAATGTGGAAAAGTGTGAGGTTATGCACTTTGGTAGGAAGAATGAAGGCATAGACAATTTTCTAAATGGGAAAAGGCTCAGGATATCAGAGGCACAGAGGGACTTAGGAGTCCTTGTTCAAGATTCTCTTAAGGTTAATGTGCAGGTTCAGTCGGCAGTTAGGAAGGCAATTGCAATGAGAGGGCTAGAATACAAGTGCTGGGATGTATTTCTGAAGCTTTGTAAGGGTCTGGTCAGACTCCATTGTGAGTATTGTGATCAGTATTGGACCCATATTGAAGGAAGGATGTGCTGGCCTTGGAAAGGGTCCAGAGGAGGTTCAAAAGAATGATCCCTAGAATAAAGAGCTTGTCATATTATAATAATCCTTATTGTCACAAGTAGGCTTACATTAACACTGCAATGAAGTGTTAAAGCCCTTAGCTTTAAAAGCCCCTAGTCACCACACTCCGGCCCCTGTTCGGGTTCACAGGGAGAATTCAGAATGTCCAATTCACTTTACAAGCACGTTTTTCGGGACTTGTGGGAGGAAACCGGAGCACCCGGAGGAAATCCAGGCAGACACAGGGAGAACGTGCAGACCCGCACAGTGACCCAAGCCAGGAATTGAACCTGGGACCCTGGCGCTGTGAAGCAACAGTGCTAACCACTGTGCTACTGCGCCACCCGCATATAAGGAGCGGTTGAGGACTCTGGATCTGTACTCATTGGAAGTTTTGAAGGATGAGGGGGGATCTTATTGAAACTTACAGGATACTGAGAGGCCAAGAGAGAGTAGACGTGGAGATGATGTTTCCAAAAGTAGGAAAAACTAGAACCCGAGGGCACAGACTCAGACTTGTTGCTCATTATGCTCTCTCCTTAATTGGCTCTCTTTATGGCGGTTAATATGGTCGCCGTCCTTAATTCTAATTATGCTTGCTCAAGAGTCGCCAGGTATCAGATACCGCCACAAGGTTCAAACCTGAATACTGATCAAAGACTGGATACACCAGTTAGTAAGTTCAAAATCAATACTAATTTATTTGCAGTCAATTATACTCATGCACAAACTCTACTAACTAAACTATCACTACTGCTAAAAGCCTATACTTTGCTTCGGGTGCCCATTCAGTCAGAGGAACAATGGCCGTTGTCCGGTTCTGAGGCTGCTGGCATCGAACTTGTATAGAATAGTAGGTAGGAGCGTCTATCTCGGAGCGTGCGTTGACTTTGGACTTACTTGTCTGGTGCAGCAGCTAGGCAGGTCTCTCTCTGCCGAGAGCCAAGGCCAAGAAGAACGATTCTCTCTTGGGGGCTTCTTCTTATACCCCAAAGGGGCTTCGCGCGTTTTTGTGCGGGCCTTGAACTTGGCCCCAATTAATTGGACCATATCCTCATCATTGGTATTGATTTCCTCCAATAAAGGGGTGGCTGCCCTGATCGCTGGGTGGGCCCTAGGTGACCATTGGCCTGCTTAGTTTTAGCCTCCTCTGGCACCAGGGTGTCTGCTTAGGTATCGTTTGCTTAAATCTTTCTGTTTCGTCCCCGGAGATAGCTCATTAGTATACAAATGGCTTTGCAGTATCGGTCTTGTCTGGGAACTGCAAACTCCAATCAACAGACAAACCTTGCACCTGCTTGCTTTCTAAGCATTGTCCAATTTTCCCTTCATTCTCTGCAAGTGTCCATTTTGTAATCAGGACGTGTCCACCCCAGGTGGATACACTCCCTCCTTGTGATCCTCAACGCGAAGCGTGAAGGATCACATTACCGCGTCGTCTACATTCTCTGACCAAGCGGGGCACCCATGACTAGGCTGTACACTGTCCTATACTATGCAATACAATTTTACCTAAATCATTCTAAATACATACATCATCAAAAAGACTCTACTGGGCGTGATGGCATTAAGGCATGCATTACAAAATTTAAAAAACTGGAACCTCTAACTATTCTCAATAAACTATCCTCACTCAAACAGTTCAAAAATATTCTAACATCTTAAACTGTACAAAATAGCAGCACACAATTCTCTCTGGCTTCGCAGTCAAGCACAGAGGTTACACTTCTTTATTGAGACAAACAAAACACACACAAAGGAACGGATGCACTTTAATACATGTCAAGGGGTTCGGGGGTCTGGTGAAATCCGAAAATAGGGGATCTAAATCTGTATACCGGGGTGCGAGAGCGGTAGGCTCTCCTTCGCCATTTTCTCCTCCATCTAAAACTGTGGAGGAACCATCTACATAAATTTTCAGGGGTGCGCACGTGTCTGTGGGCAGGGGTCGCTGGGGTGTATTACCTATTTTCCTGGGAGGTGTCTTCGGAATCAATGGGCCTGTGTTGTATTTTGTGGCGATGATCTCACATTCATGAGGTGTGCCTGGGTACTTTAAATTATCGGCAAGGAAAGTGTGGGTCTTTGTTCGTTTAACTGTAATGTCCCGTCCCTGTAAAAGAAGGGTCCAACGGGCTGTGCGGATTTGGCTTACTGTGCCATCTTTAAGTCGGCCGTTTAACAATAGCTGTGTTGGGGTGTGTTCAGTGACGATCGTGATGGGGTTGAGTCCTGTTATGTATGCAAAGTATTGTACTGCCCAAAAATATGCGAGCAGGTGCCTTTCACAGGCAGAATATCCTTGCTCGACAGGTTCTAACACGTGTGAGGCATATGCTACGGGTCGTAACTGGTCATAGCGTTCCTGGAGGAGCACGGCCGAAAGGGTTCGGTTGGTGCTTGCTACTTCGATAGCGTACAGGGAGAGTGGATCTGGGACCTGTAATGCGGGGGCTGAGCTGAGTGCTCTTTTTATAGCATCCACGGCATCCGTATGCTGCGGAAGCCATTCCCAAGGTGCTTGCTTCTTGAGAAGATCAGATAGGGGCGCTGCTTTCGTGGCGAAACCATCAATATGGTTTCGGCAGTAGCCACCCAGTCCTAGAAATGGCCGGAGGGCTGAGGCATTGTGGGGAAGGGGCAATTTGACAATCGAGTCAATTCTCTTTTGCTCGATCTCGCGTTTACCATGAGTGATTACTGCATCCAAGTAAATCACATTTTCTTTCAAAATCTGGGCCTTTTGGGGATTAACTTTACAACCAATTTCTTTCAGGAGTCCTAGGAGTTCTGCGAGAAGTGAAATGTGCTCTGCCTTTGTGACTGTCTGTAGTAGCAAGTCGTCTACATACTGGACCAGACAATCGGGGCGTGATAATTTAGCTAATCGATTTGCCAGCTGTCAGTGGAAAATGGAGGGGGAGTTGTGGAAGCCTTGTGGAAGGCACGTCCACGTATACTGCTGTCCTTTAAATGTGAAAGCGAATTTATACTGGCACGCTTTAGCCAATGGAATGGACCAAAAGCCATTGCTAATGTCCAAAACTGAAAAGATTTTTGACTGGGGTCCCTGTTTGAGCATGGTCTCGAGACCCATGGCTACAGTGGGGGCTGCTGCTGGGGTCACTTTGTTCAGTTCCCGTTAATCAATGGTCAGTCGCCATGACGGGCCAAATTGGGGCATTATTCGTGGAGTCAACTGATCTCAGTACGCCTTGGGCTCGTAAACTATCCATTACTTTCGAGATTTCTCCCTCTGCTTCTTGGGGAAATCTGTACTGCTTCTGGGGTCAGGACCTGTGATATGCACAGAGCCAGCCATACTGCCACAGTCATGCTTGTGCTGTGCGAATGCTGCTTTGTGTTCTTGCAGGACTGCCCTAACCTGTCTGTCTGTACTAATGGTTCGCGGGTCGAACCAGAAGTCTCCTACTGAGCTTATTCTATTCTCATCCTCTCCAACTGTGAGCATGGTGGGGGCTCGTGCTGCCTTTGCCATTCTCCAAACACATTTGTTAACTGGATCAAAGGAAAGGTTGTGGGAGCTCATGAAATCGATCCCAAAGGTATGTTCTGCTGTGTGGAGCAGATCAACTAAAACTATGGGGTGCTTGGTGGTGATGTTTCCTATCTGTATTGCTACAGGGGCTGTGATGTGTCCCTGTTGTAAAAGACCTGTAAAGCAGCTGAGTATAATGGTGTCTGTTGTGGGCCACGAGTCTCTCTGAAACATCGTGGAGGAATTGAGTGTGGTGCGGGACCCTCCTGTGTCCCAAAGAAATTCTACGGGCTGTCCCCGGACTTTGCCTGCTACGACCGGTCGACCAGACTTATCCCAAAGGGTGTCGCAGACCCAAGTTGGGGAGCCTGAACACTGTCATTTGGTGCCGTTCATGTCTCCATTGTCTGAACGGGCACTAACGTTATGAATCAGCTTTGCCCTATTCCTATTTAGGGTGCCTGTCTGTTGGACTCTCTGCTGTTTCTGTGGGCATTGCACTCTCGTGCAAAGTGTCCTAACTGTCCACAGTTGTAACACTCCTGTGATTTGGGCTGGCGTGGGCTGTTCCTGCCCTCATTTACCCATGCGGGTTTCTGGTGCGCTTTTACTGAATGCATGTCTGCATCTGCCTGCACTTTCTCGGGTCTGATAAATGCGGTTTGTTGTGTACGGATTGCTCCCAAGCGCGGGACAACCTTTTCAAAGCACATTTTTCATTGTGGGCCTCGTCTGAGGGGTCATAATTTGCGCAAGCACTCTGTCCTGGCTCTGTTGCATGAGACCAGGATTCGAGTCCATATGGCCATGTTATCTGCGGACAAATGGGCGTGGGCTAATTCTCCAAAACTGCGGTAAAGTGAATCCACAAGCGTCCAGCAAACGCTGTGGGGTGGTCTGTCTTCTTTTGCCTACATTTGTTTAGGCCTTCTACCGGATCTCCCCTGTTGTAGCCGATCGCATCATGGATCGCTGTGTGCATCTCTTGAAGTGTGCCTCCTCCTACATTCTGTGGGTCAGGAAGGGCTGCCACGACTGAAGGGTCGAGGCTTAAAACTGTGAGCTTTACCTGCTCTCTCATCCAGGCCGTACATGGTGGCCTGCTGTTTAACTTTCGCGAAAAACTGGTGGGGGTCTGATGTGGGAAGGAACAGTGTACTTTTTCCACAGGAGTCCCGTAATTGGGTCACGGTGAAGGGGGTTGTTTACAGCAAATCTGCTTCTCCTTCTGCTGCGGCCCTGCAGTGTGTGGTTACTGGGTTCATGGGTGTATGTTCTGCCTGTTCAATGGGGGATTGGGGTGCTCTCCTTTTCTGGGGTTTCTCCTGCGTACATGCTCCATGTACATATCTATAGGCCGTTTAATTTAATTCTTGCCAATCGGGTCCATTTTCCTGATCAAATTGGGGTCCGAATGTACTCTGAAATCCATTTTGAACTGAAAGCAGGGATTGCAATTCTGCAATTATTGTGTGTCCTGGTAGGCCTTATCGTACTGTGTCTTGAAGCTACTTAAGTGCGTGAGACAAGACTGGTTTGCCCTCTTGGCATCATCCACCTCTCTGTTATTTGCTGCTAACTTCTCCCTCAAATCACTGTTCTCCTTCTCGATCTTACACACGTCTACTTTACTGGTTCTATCTCTCTCCTTTATCTCTCTACGGACCATCCGAACGACCTCCTCGGTGCCTCACAATTGTGCCAGACAGGACACGATTGCCATCGGCTTGCGAGCTTTTCCCAAGCTATTCTTGTGGATCTCTGTCAGGTTCTCCCACCAAGTATGTCGTATACTCCTGGGACCTGTTTCTTCATTAGCGCAGAATTCACTCCAAAGGGGCCATCCTTTCCCTTTAAGATATTTCCTGATCTCTTCTTCCCAAACGGGACGATGTCCTACTCTACTGGTTGCTGCGACCTCAAATTCCTGGGAGTTCATAAGGCTTTCCATTGCCTTCATTACCATCTTTTCTATCTCTGGGTTCTCTACTAAATTTGGAACAGGGGGTGATAAAGTGGTGATGTAAACACGGGTACGGCTTACGCTAATTTCCGGCCTACAAAACTCCCGAGTTTTACGCAACAAAATCTCTGGGTTTAACTTATATCCCTGTTAGTACGCATGCATTAACACACTTCCGAATTCTGGAGGCTTGATCAGTATTGCTTAAACACTTGTGGTTTTTCTGTTCATAATTGGATATCTAATTCAAATTTTGGGTTCTCTCGGAGTGGTGGGGCCACTTCTAAGTCGAGTCCCGTCAGATGTCGCCAGTAAATGTTGCTCATTATGCTCTCTCCTTAGTTGGCTCTGTTTATGGCGGTTAATATGGTCGCCGTCCTTAATTCTAATTATGCTTGCTCAAGAGTCGCCAGGTATATTTTTTACACCGCCACAAGGTTCAAAACCGAATACTGATCAAAGACTGGATACACCAGTTAGTAAGTTCAAAATCAAAACTCATTTATTTACACACAGTTAATTATACTCATGCACAATTTCTACTAACTAAACTATCACTACTACTAAAACCCTATACTTAGCTTCGGGTGCCCACTGAGTCAGAGGAACAATGGCCGTGTCCGGTTCTGAGGCTGCTGGCATCGAACTTTTCTAGAATAATAGCTAGGAGCGTCTATCTCGTAGCGTGCGTTGACTTTGGACTTACTTGTCTGGTGCAGTAGCTAGGCAGGTCTCTCGCTGCTGAGAGCCAAGGCCAAGAAGAACAATTCTCTCTTGGGGGCTTCTTCTTGTACCCTGTTGCTCGTTTTACTGGAGTGTGATTAACACGCCTCCGTTTAAAGGCCGTGTGCTTAACACTACTATGGCTCTGTATGTGTAATTATACTTGGAGTCGCCGGGTGCCGTATTGAGACACCGTCACAAGTATATCAAGGTCAGGTTCAAAGTAATAAATCCGTACACCGATTAGTAAGTCAAAACGATTGGTGTTTATTATAACAAATATAATAAATACACATGCATACGCTAAAGAGACTAACTTACTTCTAATACTAAACAACTAAATTCTTATCTAGACAGGAACAGGCAAGGTCAGGGAGCAAGGCCTTTGTCCCGTTCTTGGTCTGTAACATTCTGATTGACAAAGTTGTCAAGATCTAGCAAGGTCTGGATCACGTAGCGATCGTTGTGTTGGCACTTACAGTTCGATGGCTGATGCTCAACGGCCGGTGATGAGACTGGAGTCAGGATGCGATGTAACAGGTCTGGGCCGGAGTCTGGAAGCAACAGACCGAGTCATGTGCTTGACCTTCTCTTTATAGGTCCTAGAAGTCCGTGCCCCTTGGGGCGGGTTCTTTCACCTGCTAGGTATCGATTGGGTCTTTCCCAATCGATATCTTTCAAACTCCCCAATCTGAGGGTCGTTCCTCGATGGGTGGGGTGGTCCCTACGGCTCTTTGTGTTGGTTGCTTTGGCGCCATTCTGTCTGGGCGTCTATGGAAAAGTATCCATTGATACTTAAATGTTTCTATTGTCTGGGGTCTGGATCTGGATCACCTCATTACTATGCAGATCTGTTTCCCATTTGCACCTTTGGCTGAAACTCTGCACCTGGCCAGAAACTGGTTTCTGTACGTGCAGAATGCAAAACAGTCTTCTGCAAGCTGCTTGTTCTCACTATGACTGTTTTTCCCTGCAGTCTTAGCAGTTCTCCATTTTGTAGCCCAGTGTCCATCTTAGATGGCTACAACCCCAAAGGGGCTTCGCGCGCTTTTGTGCGGGCCTTGAACTTGGCCCCAATTAATTGGACTATATCCTAATCATTGGCATTCATTTCCTCCAATAAAGGGGTGGTTGCCCTGATCGCTGGGCGGGCCTTAGCAGACCGTTGGCCTGCTTTGTTTCAGTTTCCTATGGCGCCGGGGAGTCTGCTTAGGTATCGTTTGCTTAAAAGTTTCTCTTTTGTTCCCGGAGATAGCTCATTAGTATGCTAATGGCTTTGCAGTATCAGTCTTGTCTGGGAGCTGCAAAATCCAATCAACAGACAAACCTTGCACCTGCTTGCTTTCTCAGCATTGTCCAATTTTCCCTTCATTCTCCACAAGTGTCCATTTTGTAATTGGGATGTGGCCAACCCAGGTGGCTACAGACTGAAGGGACGATGCTTTAAAATTGAGTTGAGGAGGAATTTCTTCAGCCAGAGGGTGGTGAATCTGTGGAATACTTTGCCGCAGAAGGCCGTGGAGGCCAAATCACTGAGTGTCTTTAATCCAAATAATACTGCATCCGCCATTAGATAGAACAGTACAGCACAGAACAGGCCCTTCGGCCCTCGATGTTGTGCCGAGCAATGATCACCCTACTCAAATCCACCCTATACCCGTAACCCAACAACTCCCCCCTTAACCTTACTATTAGGACACTACGGGCAATTTAGCATGGCCAATCCACCTAACCCGCACATCTTTGGACTGTGGGAGGAAACCGGAGCACCCGGAGGAAACTCACGCACACACGGTGAGGACGTGCAGACTCCACACAGACAGTGACCCAGCCGGGAATCGAACCTGGGACCCTGGAGCTGTGAAGCATTGATGCTAACCACCATGCTACCATGCTGCCCCTAATTTGCCCGCTCGCCCCATCTGTCCAGATCATGCTGTAGGATCTCTGCATCCTCATCACAATTCACTATCCCACCCAATTTGGTATCTGCAAACTTTGAGATGTTACATCCAAATCATTAATATATATTGTGACTAGCTGGGGTCCGAGCACCAATCCCTGTAGCTCCCCACTAGTTAACCGTCTACCAATTTGAGAAGGACCCATTCATCCCGACTCTTTGTTTCCTCTCTGCCAACCAGCTTTCTATTCACCTCAATACATTTCCCCCAATCCCATGCGCTTTTATTTTGCACAATAATCTCTTATGCGGGACTTTGTCAAACACCTTCTGAAAGTCCGAATACACAACATCGACTGGTTCCCCTTGTCAACTGTACTGGTTACATCTTCAATGAATTCCAACAGATTTGTCAAGCATGATTTTCCCTTCATAAATCCACGCTGACTCTGACTGATCCTGTCACTGGTTTCTAAATGTTCCCCGATAAAGTCCTTGATAACGGATTCAAGCATTTTCCCCACTACCGATGTTAGGTTTACTGGTCTATAATTCCCTGCTTTCTCTTGACCTCCCTTTTTGAATATTGGAATGACATGAGCTATCCTCCAATCTGCAGGGACAGTTCCAGCATCTACAGAATCCCAGATGACCACCAATGCTTCCACTATTTCCAGAGCCACCTCCTTAAGCACTCGGGGATGCAGATTCTCAGGCCATGGGAATTTATCTGCCTTCAATCCCATCAATTTTCCCAGCACCATTTCTCTACTAATGTTCTCAGTTCTTCCCTCTCACTAAACCTTTCATTCGCCAACATTTCTGGTATCCGATTTGTGTCCTCTTTTTGTGAAGGCAGAAACAAAGTATGTATTCAATTGCTCAGCCATTTATTTGTCCCTTATGCATTCCCCTGTTTCTGTCTGTAGGGAGTTTACATTTGTCTTTGCCAATCACTTTCTCTTCACATATCTATAGAAACTCTTTGTGTCAATCTTTATGTTCCCTGCAAGCTTCCTTTCGTACTGTATTTTCTCCTTCTTAATCAATCCCTTTGTCCTTCTTTGCTGAATTCTAAACTGTTACCAATCCTCAGACCTATTATTTTTCTGGCCAATCTGTATGCTTCTTCCTTGGATCAGGTACTATTTCTAATTTCCTTTGTAAGCCATAGATTGGCCCTCTTACCCCTTGCTTTTGTGTCAGACAGGAATGAATAGTAACGAATTAACAAATAACTAAAATGTCTAAGATGAATACAGTTGGGAATAACGTCTATCACTAACCTACACAAAACTACAGCAGAGCTACATCTTACGCGACTGATAACAACTCCTGACAAGCACCTTCGGAAGCAGCACATGGTGCATCTTTGGTCCTGGGACTCTGTACTCACCCCACCTACTGGTCGGATGGTAGAACTACAACAATAAAACGTATAACTTATAATACACTTGCAGATCTTAGAATTTGATGATGAACTGCTCTTATTATCTCCAGATGGTCATCTACCTGTCATCACAGTCGGGAAAATGGGGTGAGAAACATATCAGTCATGAAGGAATGGTGGAGCAGACTCGATGGGCCGAATGGCCTAATTCTGCTCCTACGTCTTATGGACAAGAGTCCTCAGCAAATTTTTCTCACAGGCACTTCAAGGCTTGCAAACCTCACAGTATCCAAGTTGTTGATACATCTTTTGATGGCGTCTGCCATCTTCCAGCAATCATATTATTATACTGCCCATTAATAAAACTGCATCTCCTGACTCCGTATCACAGTTGAGCACCCTATGTGCAAAGTTATCCATCTTCCTGGCTTGAAGTTCAAGGCTCATCAAAGAAAATAAGTTGTGTTAAAAAAATAACTTTTATTTGAGCAAGTCTAGTCTGAAATACAAAAATAGCGATAATACACAAAACACCAGAATATGGCTTGCTTTGAGCAACATGAAAACAAATTGAGAAACAAATCCGTAGTTAACAATATTAATACTGCATACTATTGATCATGTTTCTGACTGAATCAAAGTACAATCATTCTTAATTTTAACTCGAGGTCTATAAAACAATATTTAAATATTCAATACAGGCTTAATACAAACTAATAAATTCAAGAGCAAAACAGAAATAAAATACGATAATATAAAATTGTAAAAAATGTGTCGTTTGGAGAGATAAGGGCGCACGGACTGGCTTCAGTAGGACGATTGAGGAGCTCGCTTTTCAGAGAATGCGGGCGGACCGGAAGGAGAATGGATGGCGGAGGGGGAAAAAGGTGACGCCGTCCGCCGAGTGTCGATTGACATGTAAGCTCCCCCATCCCCTTCCGGCCTCGCCTTTGCTCAACGCATCGAAATCTAAGTGGTGGAGGTAGCCGCGCCTGCCAGGCTCGCGCCCACCTCCTCTCGCGGATGAACCACTGGGTCGGGAGACACTCCTCGCTGCCCTTGTTGTGGTTGTCATCTCATTGGACGGAGCAAGCGAGGTGACGTCATCCTTTGCGCGCTCGGGTTTAGATTGGTCGAACTGTCACCACTCATATTGAGGGCACGTGACCACGAGCAAGGGGCGGTCAGGCAGGAAGTAACAACCTGAGATCTGCTGAGTATTCCCAGCATTTCCTACTTTTAATCCACTTTCCTGACACCATGCAGCTGGGAGTGTTGAGTGGCAAGGTAGCTGTGGTCACTGCCTCCACCAAGGGGATTGGATTGGCCATCGCCCGCCGCTTGGCCCGAGATGGTGCCCAGGTCACGATCAGCAGTCGGAAGCAGGACAGTGTGGACCAAGCCCTAGGGCAGCTGTTGGCTGAGGGTCTGAGTGTCTCGGGCATTGTCTGCCACGTGGGAAAAAAGGAGGACCGGGAGCTGCTGGTCAGTGAGACGCTGAGGCGCCATGGAAGGATCGACATCCTGGTCTCCAATGCAGCGACCAATCCATTTGCTGGGAGGACATTGGACTGCCCAGAGGAGGTCTGGGACAAAACCTTCGAGGTCAACGTCAAGGCGCCTTTCCTCCTGACCAAGCTGGTGGTACCACACATGGAGCTACAGGGTGGGGGCTCCATAGTGCTGGTGGGCTCTGTCGCTGGCTATCGGCCTTTCCCCGCTATTGGTGTGTACAGTATCAGCAAGACAGCGCTGCTGGGCCTGACCAAGGTGCTGGCTGATGAACTGGCTCCTGCCAACATCCGTGTCAACTGCATTGCCCCGGGTATCATCAAGACCCAGTTTAGCACTCTCCTGTGGTCGGATGACAACTCGCGACAACGGTTTGAGAAGACAATTTCAATGCGTCGGATTGGTGAGCCAGAGGAGTGCGCCGGCACTGTCTCCTTCCTCTGCTCACAGGATGCTGCCTACATCACTGGAGAGACTATTGTCGTGGCTGGAGGTTTTCACTGTCGGCTGTGAGCCAATCTGGAACATTTTCCATGACTTCCAAATCTTCCTTTCCAAGATTAATCATACTTCTCATCTCTGTAATCTTCTCCCGTCCTCACACCAACTGTCATTTATGTGTTCTTTTTACTCTGGCCTCATACGTATTTGTCACTCCTTCATTCTACACTATCTCCCTAACCTCTTGCAATCCTCTGTGAACTCTGTGAATAAAGCCTCTTGCACTTTATTCACCATTGATTGGAAGTCGTGCCTTCTGGTGCTTCAGCCTTAATAATTAAAATTTCTGAACTTCTATCCTCTCTCAGTCCTCCTCATTAGATACTCATTAATACCTCCTTTTTTGATTTGTGATCATCATTGCCAAATTTTGTCTGATTTTTCTCTTCTCTGAAGCTTTATTTGATCATTTACCTACATTAAGGGCATGATGCAATGTGATTTGTGACTTCATATTTCAACGCATAACTAATATTTACTTGCCCTCTGAAGTGGCCTGACAACTCCATTGCATCACATTTCCTGTTCATTGTGGGTGTTCTGAATTGAGGGAATTTTGGAAAATCATAACAAATATCTCCACAGCTACCTCTTTAAACCCGAGAATGTAGAGCATCAGGTCCAAGGGATTCCTTCACTCTGAACATAATTGTTGGCCATATTCTGTTGAAACTGTTTTCTCCCAGAATGAAATATGCTCAAACCTTCTTTCCTCGGAATAAAGAGCTGAGAAGGTATTAAATGAGTTTTATCAACTATTTTCACATTCCGATATGTCATTATACAAATAATGGGGGTGGCGTGGTAGCACAGAGGTTAGAACTGTTGCTTCACAGCTCCAGGGTCCCGGGTTCCATTCCCGGCTTGGGTCACTGTCTGGGCGGAGGTCTGCGCGTTCTCCTGTGTCTGCGTGGGTTTCCTCCAGGTGCTCCGGTTTCCTCCCACAGTCCAAAGATATGCAGGTTAGATGGATTGGCCATGCTAAATTGCCCTTAGTATCCAAAAAGATTATGTTGGGTTACGTGGATAGCTTGGAGCTGTATGCTTCAGTAGGGTGTTTTTTCGAACGGCCCTGTTGACCCAATGGGCTGAATGGACTCCTTCTGCACTGTAAATTCTATGATTCAATGATTCTAAATATATATTCTCCACAAAAGTGTCTTTGTTGGATCCCTTGGAATGAATGTTCCAGATAGAAAATACAAACAATCTTTTTCACGTATATGATATAAAGAAACTGATAAAAGCTCTTCTTTGCATGTATTCTTGTGTTGGTAATGCAATGACTCCAATCCATATTGATCAGTGGATAACCACTATTGACTGTTCCTCCACTGAGTGGCCATATCGCCAGCAGCATTGTAAAGTTTTTCTGATGAAGGGTCATCAACCTGAAACATTGACTGTTTCTACCCGCACAAATGCAATCTGACCTGCTGAATATTTCCAGAAGATTGTTTTTTTGAAAGAACTTGCTCCTGTTGTCTTGTTTTATCACAATTTCTATTTGTGCTTTCTCATGCTAATCAGCGCAGCCTGCCCCCTCCTCTCTGTTTGAAATCATGTCTGCTGGGTGACTGTTACATGGATGGGGTGACCATTAGGCTAAGGAGACACTCGCGTGTATTGAGACATTGGAATAGGCGAGGCATTATTTCTGTCAGCACTGATTGACATGGCCAATAGGAACAGTGCACCAGGGCTTGACATCAGGTAAATGATGCGATATGACTGCTCCAGCCAATGGGGAACAGCGGTGCAGTGAGAAGGAAATAGAAATGAGTTGGGAAAAGATGGCACTATTTACTGAGTGTGGGTTTTCTAAAGGCCTTCCCACTTCATTCTGTTCCAAATCCAGTCAGCCCAGATTTTCTGGACTACTTGACCTGCCGCATTTCACCCAAGGAGAACGGTGCTCCCACCTTCATTGGGCACTGATGCGCTGTGGCACCAGTTAGGTTGTGCGGACTCATGGTGGATTACATGTGGTCAGGAGCTATCCTGTTGCCTCTTGATTGGCCGCTTAGCCAGGTGGAGTGGCATTCCCTTATGGGGGCATCATGCACTGATTTGCTGCGCTGTGACCCCATCCATCTAGCATGTCACCAAGTAGGTCAGATTTCCTTTTCATGCCACCATGCAGCTGGAAGTGTTGAATGACTAAGTGTTCCTGTCTCCACCTCTACTGACAATATCAGGCTGGCCAATGCCAAGTGCCTTGCCCGAATAAGGCCAAGATGATAATCACAGAGTCCTGTGACAGCTGCAGACCAAGGGGCTGAGAACTAGTGCACTCATTGTCTCGTGGTTAAGAGGAAGGACTGCAGGGTACTGGCCAGTGAAATGCAGAAGTATCGCGGAACCATCAAAATCGTAGTGTCTAAAGCTGCAGCAAATCCCTTGTTATGGGCCAGGGTTTAGAGAATACCAAAGTGTATCATGGAGTTTAATAGATTGTGGTTATGGGGAGCACACGGGCCTACCTTACAGGTGTGCCACAGAGAGTTAAAGTATATTTAAATTAAAACAATTTATTTATGAAACCAGTTAACACTTTATAAACCCACAGTAAACATCTTAACAACTATCAACACCAATAAATCCCCCAAAGAATACAGTACTCTATAAGTAACTCTTAATCTTCCCTTGCAACAACCATAAGACAAAAAAAAAATCTTTTTACAGAAAGACATTAGGTTTAACTTCTCTACTGAGAGCAGTTACCACTTTGAAATGACCAAATGAACATTCTTTAGCTTGCAGAGATTCATACATATCATTCTGTGACTGCAGCTTCTGCAAATCTAAAACAAAACTAAACACATCCTGCAGCAGACAGCCCAAAGCGATAGGCAAAGCAGACAGACAGCGCAGCTCCACCCACACTGACATCACTGATAAACACCCATTTCGTAATGGTACATCCACGACAGATATTTTATAAACACCCATTTCTTAATGGTGCTCTCACGTGACACCTTCCACCAAGAAAAAAAATCATCAACTTCAAGATGGTTTCATTTTTCATCTTTTCACTTTAAGAAATATGGACAGTGAATATACATTTCTTTTTTAACAAGACAAAACACGCAAACATTTGTAATAACATAGACCATTTTGAATCTTCCTCCAACTGAACTCATTGATTGACAGTCGCGTTGGACAAGAAGGTCTCTGCATGATCAATCCATTTCTCTACGCCTCGGCATTTCTCTTTAAAGTCAGATACTTCAGATCAATCTGATCACAGAGTCCCATGTAATTCTTCAACACAGGAGCATTGGTTATCACAACTTTCAGGCAGTCAAATGCCTGTTGAAACTCCGTTGTCCCACTTAAATTTTTGACGTTTCTTCAGCCAGTCCATCAGTGGAGCAACCACACTACAAATATTTGGCACAAATGTTCGATCAAATCCACTCATGCCAAGAAATCTCATTATTTCCCTTTGTGTCAAGGGTATTAGAAACTCCCCAATAATTCTTGTTTTCACGTCCCGTGGGACCATTCGACCCTGTCTGATTGTATAGCCAAGGAAAGTGACATGGGCTATTCCTAATTCACTTTTGGCTAGGTTTATCACCAAACCCGCCTCCTGAAGTCGATCAAATAACTCCATCAGATGTTTTAAATGTTCTTTCCATGTCTGGCTGAAAATGACCAGATCGTCGATGTATACCGCACAATTGGGTAATCCTGAAACGACTGTTAGTTAACCGTCGAAATGTGGTTGGGCATTTTTCATGCCAAATGGCATAATATTGAATTGGTAAATACCATCTGGAGTCACAAAAGCTGAAATCTCCTTCGCCCTTTCAGATAAAGGTACTTGCCAGTAACCTTTAAGTAAATCCAGTTTGGAACTAAAAACTGATTGTCCCACCTTCTCAATGCAATCCTCCAAACGTGGGATAGGATAAGAGTCCATTCTTGTAACTGCATTAACCTTTCTATAGTCCACACACAACCGTTGGGTACCGTCTGATTTAGGTACCATCACTATGGGTGAGCTCCATTGGCTGCAACCCACTTCAATTATGCCATTTTTAAGCATGTCCTGTGGCCATTTCATTTGTTTAGCCACCTTCTCAAATGAAATGAAAAGGGCTTCTACCTCCTTCTCATCAAACCTTGGCACTGCGTGGACATATTTGAATAGATCCCCACCAAGCCTTCGACTTTGACGCTCTTTTCATTATCCTCATCATTATCATCCAACTGTACGTTTCCCTTTACATCTGCCAATTTTAACTCACTGTCATGTTTCATGGCCAATTTCTGAAGTTCAAACTCTCTTTCTTTATCTTTTTCCCTGATCTGTATCTCCTTTTCTCTTTTTGTTCTGCTAGGGCTATTCTTTCTTTTCTCCTTTCTTCTCTCTCCTTTTTTTCCTCTACCTCTCTTTCTTTTTCCTCTCTCTCTCTCTTTTTTTTCCCTCTTTCTCGTATTCAAGCTGCTTTAATTCTTTCTCATGTTCCATTTGTTTAATTTGCATCTGAATTTTTGCCATTTCCAATGAGTCAAACTGTATCTCAGGCAACTTTAAATGCTTAGCCACCACCATAATTACCTCATCTTTTCGCATTTTGTGAGGTAATGTTAACTGCAATGTGTTTGCCAAATCTAACAGTCTACTTTTAGTCTCTGTCCGTAAGGTACTGCGTGTGCGTGTGACCGTCTCCAGTCCCCAAAACCTCAGAGCCTCTGAAAGAGCCATTGTCCACAACACACTCCCTACTTAAACTAAAATACCACACCTGAAAAGCAACCACAATATGCTCACCCCTCATTGTCTTTAAGTTCACTAAGCTCCCCCTGGAGCCTCCAATTTGTTATGGGCCAGGGTTTAGAGAACCCCAAAGTGTATCATGGAGTTCACCAGACCCACAACCTTTAATAGGTTGTGGTATGGGGAGCACGCGGCCCACTCTACAAGTGTGGTACAGCAGAAATGAAAAAGTATTTTTTAAAGCAAAACGATGTTTATTCTATGAACTCAAGTTAACCTATTTAAAACATGCAGTGAACATCTTAGCAACCATTAATTCAAATATAATCCTCAAAGAATACAACACTACGTAATCCTTAACAACTTCCCAAACAACATCCAGAAGACAGAAGAAACACCTTTTAACAGAAGCACATTAGGTTTACATTCACTACTGAGAACATTTATAATTCCGAATTCACCAAATGATCAAGAGATAGTCTTTTTATGGCAGAGAGATCAACAGTACACCTGCTGTGTCTGGCTTCAGCTCCAACACTGAAAACAAAACTAAAACACACCCTGCAGCCTGCTCAAAAACAAAAGTAAAAAGCTGACAGACAGCCCAGCTCCAGCCACACTCTGACATCACTGATAAACACCCATTTCTTAAAGGTGCATTTCTTAAACACCCATTTCTTAAAGGTACTGTCACATGACACCAAGACTGCCATACAGGGGCTGATTTAGCACACTGGGCTAAATCGCTGGCTTTTAAAGCAGACCAAGACAGGCCAGCAGCACGGTTCAATTCCCGTATCAGCCTTCCCGAACAGGCGCCGGAATGTGGCGACTAGGGGCTTTTCACAGCAAATTCATTGAAGCCTACTCGTGACAATAAGCGATTTTCATTTCATTTCATTTCAAAAACATGTGGTGCATTCTGCTCAAAGTCTAAAAAACTGTTGAGCTGTGTCTATCTTTGTCTATTTCAGCCATTCGCATTTTTAAAAACTTCCTCTGCCATGTGTACCAGCTTTAAGCCGTTTAACACCTTGCTCAAGGTTCTCAAGGTTCAAGTTTGCAATGTCTCCAAAATTACTTGTCCTCTCTTTCTCAAATGTTCCAAAAAACCTGTTACGCGTCTTAAAATAATTG
The DNA here is from genome assembly GCF_902713615.1 of Scyliorhinus canicula. Taxonomy (NCBI): domain Eukaryota; kingdom Metazoa; phylum Chordata; class Chondrichthyes; order Carcharhiniformes; family Scyliorhinidae; genus Scyliorhinus; species Scyliorhinus canicula. The sequence goes on from NC_052157.1 coordinate 66,157,111, forward strand.
ATAACTATTTCCTGTCTATTTTAAAAACTGCAACTTTCTTAACGATCTTTTCCTATGCCCGCTATTTTTTCTCAAATTTTATCAAACTTTTGACCATGTGTGTGCATGCTATTTTTCAAGCTTTTACAAGCACTCTGATATTCCCTCATGTTCCTTTACCGATAATTTTATATGTTTACTTTACTCTGTTTATTTTGTTCCAAACTACATTCTTCCTTCCAATTATTACTTAAAATCCACATCCTCTGCATTCCTCTCATCCGCTTCCAACATCTTGTCTATTAACCTTTGCCGCTCCACCCTCTCCTCCTTATCCACCTTTGCCTTAAAGGATATCACCTCCCCTCTCACCACAGCTTTAAAAGATTCCCATACCACTGCTTGCGAGACCTCACCCGTATGATTAAAACACACATATTCCTCAATCACTTTTCCAATCTAATACAAACCTCGGTTCCCCCAACAGCCCCACATCCAATCTCCAACCCTGCCTCTGCACTATTCCCTTCTCCAACACCATATCAACCCAGTGTGGCGCATGGACCAATATCGCAATTGCCGAATGTTCCGACTCCTTGATCCCGGCCAACAGCGACTTCCCCACACAAAAAAATCGATCTGTGAACAGGCCTTATGAACTGAAGAGAAGAAAGAATACTCCCACTCCCTGGGTGTAAGAACCTTCAGGGGTCCACTCCTCCCCTTTCCACCATTAACTCAGCCGACGCCTTTGCTCCCCCTGGCTGGGTAAGCGATCGCGGTCGTGACTTGTCCAATTTTGGTTCCACACCATGTTCCAGTCTCCACCCCGATCAACTCATGTGAGCCTTAAGTTGGGGATGGCCACACACATCATCCCAGTTGGGACCATACATGTTTACCAACGCCACCAACCTCCCCTACAATGCCCCAGACTCTATTACGTACCTACCTCCCTGATCTACCATTTGGAACCTCACTCTTTATTCATCTGGACTGCAATCCCCCGCGACCTACTATCAAAACCCAAGTGAAACACCTGGCTAACCCAGCCCTTCCTAAGCCTCACCTCATTCTTCACCCTCAAGTGATTCTCCTGCAACATTGCCATATTTGCTTTCAAACTTTTCAAATGCGCAAGCACCCTCAACCTCTTCACTGGGCCTCCCAACCCTTTCAGGTTCCATGTGACTATCTATTCCGGGAGGTCCTCAAAGGACATGCAGTAAACGCGAGGCCTCATCTGGCGCCTCCTTGGCACCACTTCCTGCTCCTCCTACTCATCAGCCCCCGGCTGCAATTTGCCCTTCTGCAGCCAGCTCCTCTGCTGCAGCCTCTGCCTCCTCTCTGAGCCGTCCCCGCTGACGCTGCACAGGGCTGCATGCAGGGCAGCCGCCGCCGCCATGGCGGCAACATCACTGTTTGGTGACCAAACATGATCATCTGCAGGGGTGAGGGAAAAACATGTTATCATAGCGCATACACCCGTGCACAACCGTGCATGCCCCAGCCATGCATATCCCCCACCCCCGAGCTCCGGACCCGTCGGTGCCCCTGGTCCTGGCGCCCGTCCCTGCTGCCAGGGCCACTGTTTCATGGCACTGCCCTCGCTTCATGCTGCCGCCGGTGTGACCCTGAGTGGTCCCTACGGTGGGTGTCGCCGGTTAAGTGGGGTGGCTGGGGAGGGGAGTGGGGTGGCAGCACCCACACATACGGCCGTTTTCTCGACGTCCACCCAGGGCCCGGGGCAGGTGGCCAGCAAGATGGCTTTGTAATGGCACTCGGTGCGTGGGCACCGCCCTGTCATGTCGGGAGCTCCCCGGCCGTTCAGCCTGTTTCCTCCCCTCCCCTCCACCTCACTCCCCCAACGCCCCCCCCCCCCCCCACTGCAGAAAGCAAGGCCAGTGTCCAATACAGGAGCCCGCAGTCCCTCCCATGCCAACTCCTACCTCCTCTCGCAGCTGCCTCAGCCAACACGCCAGCTTCATGATTTTTCATAGGTGGTTCGAAACACTCCGTCGGGAAATCGGCCCATTCGGGGTGGTAAATCGCTGAGGACCCGGAGAATCGGTCATTGGGGCAGATAATGAGATGCATACTGTACTTCTGGCCGCGATTTTGTCGGGTTGGGGGGGTTCCGGAGAATTCCAAACCGGCGTCGAGCCCGATTTCGGCGTCGGAGCTGATTCTCCAGCCGATCGCATTTCCCAATTTCGGCGTGATGTCTCAGAGAATTTAGCCCGAGGTGTTTTGCAGATATGGTGCAGATTGTGCAATAACAACTGTGATTATATTCACCAGTACAGTGGCACAGATGTTTGCACTGCTGCCTCACAGAAGCAGGGACCCAGATTTGATTCTGGCCTTGGGTGGCTATGCGCGCTTGCACATTCTCCCCATAACTGTGTGGGTTTCCTTCGGGTGCTCCGGGTTCCCTCCTACTGTCCAAATATGTGCAGATTAGGTGGGGTTATGAGGATCAGATGGGGCTAATACTCAAATCCAGTTGGCTGGACTGGTAGGTAGTAAAGTTGACTTTATTTGATTGCACTGTACTAGAATTCAATTAATTTTATGAAGATTTTGTCACGTTGTTTACACACTGCAATCACAATTTCTCTTTTTGGTTGACATGTTCGGGGAGGCGGGGGAGGGGCAATGGCCAAAAATGACATTAATGTCCCCAACATCGTTTTTTTCTTCAGTTGAAACAGCAGTAAGAACTTCATCAAATCCTGAACTTCTTCATTGGGGTCTTCTTCAATGGTTGGGGCATTGAGGCTGCTAAGGGCTGTCTTGTTATGCTCTTGGCGTAGCATAAGCGGCTTCCTTGATGTGAACTCTGACAAAGGAAGGTTCAGACGTGGAGATAACTTCAACACGTTTACTGAACTATTTACAATTCTCCTACTTGGGTTCGCCACTACTGTTAATCCTTCTGTAGCTACTCAGACTGACAAACCAGTCTGCTACAATCCACGTGGTGGGTGTGATCAACCCTGTGTCTGTACTCACTAAGTGTCTCCACTGGAAAGAGGAAGATCATGTGTGCTGTGTCCTTTATATATTGGTTGGTGTAATGCCCTCCTGTGGTAGTGATAGGGGGCAGGATTCTCCGAGGCCGCGCCGGGTTGGAGAATCCCGGGGGGGGGGGGGGGTGCGTGAATCCCGCCACGCTACTGCGGCTCCGGGATGCGATTCTCCGGAGAGCCATTTTCCCCAAGACAATAGCATTCGCATTAAGGAACATCATCGACAGCAGACTAACCGGCGTCACCCCCCCATATTTGGAAAGTCCTACATGCCTGGGACAATGATACCTAGGACCCGCCCAGCCATCAAGGTATCCGCCCCCTAATTGGCTGAGATCGATGAGGGTGAACGAAAACCCTATCGATCCATTGGACCTGGAGTAAGGACCGCCCAAAAGGGCGCGAAAGAGACAAAGGATAACAAGCACTGCACATTAGTAATCAGCATATCAACTAGCCAAGTTCAAAGACCCGCGATTGCTACCTGAAGGACGAGCCCAGCCGAGATAAACCTGAAGACTTCCAACCGACCACGTGGACCCGGATAAAGGCCTTATCTCGCACAGTGCCGGTCACACGAAGTTAAGAAAAGGTCATCTTGGTTCTTAGATGTAGTTTAGTATGGAGCCGCATATAGAACATAGAACATAGAACAGTACAGCACAGAACAGGCCCTTCGGCCCTCGATGTTGTGCCGAGCAATGATCACCCAACTCAAACCCACGTATCCACCCTATACCCGTAACCTAACAACCCCCCCTTAACCTTACATTTTAGGACACTACGGGCAATTTAGCATGGCCAATCCACCTAACCCGCACATCTTTGGACTGTGGGAGGAAACCGGAGCACCCGGAGGAAACCCACGCACACACGGGGAGGACGTGCAGACTCCGCACAGACAGTGACCCAGCCGGGAATCGAACCTGGGACCCTGGAGCTGTGAAGCATTTATGCTAACCACCATGCTACCGTGCTGTATATTATTGCAAAAAGATACAAGTCTTGTGATATTAATAAACTGTGTTTTTGAGCTAACATACTGGTTGTGTGGTCATTTGGTCAATATAAGAAATAACTTGTGGTTCATCATAAAAGGAAAAAGGCAACATTTATTGGCGACTCTGGCAGGACTCGATTAGCGGTGACCTTGTTATTCCGAGGGATCCCACAACTTTGAATTAAATTGGAGAAAAAAGAACAAACCACAAGTTTCATATCGACCAAATAACCGAATTTTGGAAGTGTGCATTAACCGCATGCGTAACTAACAGGGAAGGGTAAGGTAAGCTCGTCAGACTTGATGTGTTAGGCAGGTTGGTTCGATGTGGACTGCACTCGATGCAGGGAAGTTAGAAACAGACGTCTAACACTGGAGAAGATCCAACACTGTTTTATTCAACTATAGAACTGCTATACATATTCAGCTGTGGGTCGACACTATACTGATCTGACTGGTGACCTTGTAGTAGCCTGACCAGACTTACTAGCTACCACATGGTGTTTGCACTTGCTAGCTCGTGGACTCTCTCTGTCTCAGTAGCTGGGTCCCGAGAGAGCGGGAAACCTAGAGCCCTCTGGCTTTATAATGGTAGTGTCCTGGCTGGTGATTGGCTATACTGTGTTGTATGTTTACTGGTCATTCTATGTGTCAATCACTGCCTGTCTGCATCTCATTATATACATGAGTGGATATTATGACATGTCCCCCTTTGTTTTTAGTTAAATAGATACTGAGGTATATATACATATATGCCTGACTATATACAAACGGTGCTTCAACAAACGTATATTACATGGGAAGGTGTTGATAGTGCAGATACATGGCAAATAAAGCAATATTTACAAAGGTATAATCGATGAATTCAGTCAGAAAATTTCCAAAAGTTCAGTCTACAGATTCAGTCTTTGTGGTGGGCGACGAATTCTTGTCGATCGCCGCAGAGGTGGATCAGGAGTCGCCTGCACGTGGATAGGCGGGATCGCTGCCATCGCGGTGGTCGGGTGGGACGGCAGGATCGCTGGTAGATCGGTGGCCTTGTGGCAGGGTACGTCCGGAGGAAGTATGATGGCCGGCGGAGCACTATGGTCAGGTGGTGGGCGTGGAACTCTTCGCAATGCCCGTTTATGTTGAGCCACAGCAGGGAGCCATCAGCTATGCATCTGCAATGATCAGCTCTTTGCCTGGCGTGTCAACAAGTTCGAAGTCATAGCGGCGGAGTCGAAGAAGAATTCGCTGTAACCGAGGTGTAATGTCATTTAAATCCTTCTGGATTATGTGGACTAGAGGCCTGTGGTCCTTTTCCACCGTGAACGTGGAAAACACGTGAACGCAGGTCGTAAACGTAGTAATGAAACTTGACTATTCCTGTCAGGAGACCCAGACACTCCTTTTCGATCTGGGCATACCGTTGCTCAGTGGGCGTCATGGCCCTGGAGACATATGCCACTGGAGCCCAGGACGAGGAGTCATCTCACTGGAGGAGCACCGCCCCAATGCCGTCCTGGTTTGCATCAGTTGATATCTTGGTTTCCTTGGTTGGGTCGAAGAACGCTAGAACTGGGGCTGTGGTGAGCTTTGCCTTCAGCTCATGCCATTCCTCTTCATGTGTGGGCAGCCACTGGAACTCCGTTGACATCTTGACGAGATGGCGGAGGGCCGTGGTGTGGGATGCCATATTGGGAATGAATTTCCCGAGAAAATTGACCATCCTGAGGAAGCGGAGGACCGCATTCTTGTCCTCCGGGGTCTTCATGGCGTTGATCGCTGAGACCTTGTCGGTGTCTGGCCGCACACCCTGCTGCGAGATGTGGTCACCTAGAAACTTAATATCCGATTGACCAAATGAGCACTTGGCTCTGTTGAGCTGGAGACCATGTTCATGAATTAGCTGGAAGACCTGCTTGAGGCGAGCGATGTGTTCCTGGGGCGTTGTGGACCAGATAATCACGTCATCCACGTATACTCGCACCCCCTCGATGCCCTCCATCATCTGCTCCATGATGCGGTGAAACACTTCGGAGGCAGATATGATGCCTAAAGGCGTGCGGTTGTAGCAGTAGTGACAAAACGGGGTGTTGAACGTGCAGAGCTTGCGACTGGACGTGTCCAGTTGTATTTGCCAAAAGCGCCGGGAGGCGTCCAGCTTAGTGAAGAATTTGGCATGAGCCATCTCACTGGTCAACTCTTCACGTTTCTGGATCGGGTAATGCTCCCGCATGATGTTGTGGTTTTGATCCTTAGGATCAGGGCAAATGCGGAGCTCCATGATGGCTTCTTTAAGCAGACCATGGAGCTGACCCAGTTTATTGGCTCTGTGACCTTCAAGGTTGTGCACTGGTCTTGGAGGTCCTGTAGTTACTTTTTCAGACGATCCTTGAAGGGCGCCGGCATCCGGCATGGTGCATGAATGACAGGGGGGCATTCGGCTTGAGCGGGATTTTATATCGGTACAGGAGCTTGCCCTTTCCATCAAATATGCTGTGGTACTGCGTGATAATGTCGTCTATGTCGGTTTGCAAATTTACATCGGGCAAGGCCGTCGCCGGTGACGATGACATGGTGTGGATTCACTGATCCAGGTTCAGGAGCATGCAGGCGCGAGCACCGAGCAGGGACGCCCTGTCAGGCCTGACGATTTCAAACCATAATGTTGCCTTGATCGCCTTGTTGGATACCCATAGTTGACACGAGCCACTGGCAACTATGGCATTGCCATTGTAGTCAAGGAGCTGGTAGGCCGGTGGAAGAATGCTTGGTCGGGCCTGGATGGTATCGAGGTCGGATTGTGAGATGAGGTTCGCAGACGCGCCAGTGTCCTGTTTAAATCGGATGGGAGCCTTGTTACCTGTGAGGGCAGCACACCACTCGTCGTCTGGAGCCAAACTAAGGATCGTGAGATGTTGCGCAGGTATGGTAGAGGCCAGCTCATGTGCGGTTATGATGTCCACCCAATATGGAGACTTGAGGCAGTGAGCATCAGGGTCTGTTAGCCTGTCGGGATCGGAATCTGGCATGACTTGCTGTATTGAGCGTACACTTCTGCGCCGCAGCTGGCTGTGAGCGGTGGAGCAGATCTGCAAAGGGCTGTGTCGTGGCCAAGCTTGCCACACTGGCGACATCGGCGTCCTTTTGCCGGATATTGCCGCTTTAAGTGGGCGGAGCCACAATTCGGACACGTCATGAAGCTGACGTCAGCGCGTTCCGTGCGTCATCGCGCATGCGAAGTGCGGTCAGTCGACGTACGCACCTGCGCAGTCGGGTTGTTGGTCTCATCGTCCACTCGGTCATGGCGCGCATGCGCAAGGATCCGGGAAAAACGCACTAAACGGCCACTCTCCTCGATACTCAGGCCCTGCATCTGTGCGATGGCTTGCGCCCTTTCTGCCTCGTGGGAGGCCAGCTTTGCAGTTTCTGCCGCCCTGATGTGGGAGTAACGATTCTTGGCATGCTCATGGACAACGCATGTCTCGATAGCAACAGAGAGGGTCAACTGTTTGATTTTAAGGAGCTGTGCCGCAGGGAGTCGGAGTGGACCCCGAAAACGAACTGATCCCGGATCATGGAGTCAGCCATTGAGTCATAGTTACATGACTGCGCTAGGATGCGGAGATGGGTCAAGAAGGAGTGAAAAGATTCATCCTTACCCTGAAGCCTCTGCTGGAAGATGTACCATTCAAAGCTCTCATTCACCTCAATGTCGCAGTGGTTGTCAAACTTCAGCAGGACTGTTTTGAGTTTTGTTTTGTCTTCGCCGTTGGCAAACGTAAGCAAGTTCTAGATATGGATGGCGTGATCCCCCGCAGTGGAGAGAAATAGCGCGATCTTCCTGGCATCCGATGCTGCCTCGAGGTCGGAAGCCTCAATGTACAAGAGGAACTTTTGCTTGAAGATTTTCCAGTTGGCGCCGAGGTTGCCGGAGATGCAGAGTTGCGGAGGAGGCTGGATGTTTTCCATTTCGCTCGATGGCTGCTTGCTGGTCAATGCTGATTCACTCAAGGTAGGTCTCTGGTACCATGATGTGTTAGACAGGTTGGTTCGATGTGGACTGCACTCGATGCAGGGAAGTTAGAAACAGACGTCTAACACTGGAGAAGATCCAACACTGTTTTATTCAACTATAGAACTGCTATACATATTCAGCTGTGGGTTGACACTATACTGATCTGACTGGTGACCTTGTAGTAGCCTGACCAGACTTACTAGCTGCTGTATGGTGTTTGCACTTGCTAGCCCGTGGACTCTCTCTGTCTCAGTAGCTGAGTCGCGAGAGAACGGGAAACGGAGTGCCCTCTGGCTTTATAGTGGTAGTGTCCTGTCTGGTAATTGGCTGTACTGTGTTGTAAGCTTACCGGTCATCCTATGTGTCAATCACTGCCTGTCTGCATCTCATTATGCACATGAGTTGTAATTATGACAAGACTTGCATGCAAATCTTGAAGTATACTGAACCGGAATATAGCCGTAAGCCGTACCCGTTGTTCGATCGACTCCTTATTCCCCCCTGTTCCAAATTTTAAGTAGAAAAGAGATGGCAGTGCAAATGATAGAGAAAATGATGAATCCACAGGTCGCAGTAGTCGACAAATCAGAGCAGTGCCCTGTATGGGAGGATGTGTTGAGAAAGTATTTAAAGGGGAAAGGATGGCCCCTTTGGTCGAATTTATGTGCAAACACCGAGACAGGTCCAGGAAAGAGAGGACAGACTTGGTGGGAGAATCTTTCGTGATATATAAGATGTATAAGAGAAAAGCAATTAAGTTCAGGAAGCCAATCGCAATAATATGCTGCTTTGCACAATTGCGAGGCACCGAGGAGGTCGTTGAGGCGCTCCTTAGACAGTTAGTAGAGAAGGAAGAGGAGAACGAGGGAAACAGTAAGGAAAGCGAGAAAATTATTGAGGAACTCTGGGGGAGGTTAGCTGCTAAAGACAGGGAAATCGTTGATGTTAAACGCACCCACCAGTCTTGCATAGTACACCTTAGAAGCTTCCAAACCCAGTACGACAAGGCCTATCAAGACACACAACGTGCGGTCTTGGTAAGAGAGGAGACTGAACAAAAGGTCACCCAATTAACAAAGAAATGCTGAGATTTACAGGCAGCTTTAAGAGCGCTCCACCAGTCCACTAAAGAACAAAGGCAGAGCACCGTTGACCACGTTAAATGCCAGCGGAAGATAGATAAGCTCCAGTCGTTACTTTCAGTTCAGAATGGTTTTATGTGTACCTTCGGGACAGACGGGACAAATGATGGAGAGATGGCAGACTGGGAAGAGTTAACTGAAAGCATGCAAATGTATGTTAAAGGAACGGAAAGTCAAAAGCAGCCGCCACGCATCCCAAAAAAGAGAGGCACCAGGAGCACCGGCTGCACAGGTCGCACCAACCCCCACAGCGGCCCCGACACCCATGAATCCGATAACCACAGAGAGAATGATTAGAGACCAAGCAGGTCCAGATATCACCTACACCACCCCACTTTCGGTAACCCAGTTAAGGGACGCATGCGGTAAAATGACTCCATTTCAGCCCACCGTAGACCCACATAGCTTCTTCGAGGAGGTGCGCCAGCAAAAGGTCATGTACGGATTAGATGAGAGGGAGGAAGTAAAATTGATTGCAATGAGTCTCAGCCAGTCGGTACGATCAGCTTTGCCAGAACCCCAAAACGTAGGAGGAGGAACCCCAGAGGAAATGAAGGCCGCAATATTAGATGCTATCGGATACAACAAAGCGGATCTGGTAGAGGGTTTGAACAAATGCAGGCAAAAGAAAGGGGAACATCCGACCCCCTTTGCCGGTCGCCTCTGGATACATTTGAAGGCAGTATACGGAAATTTAAACCGCACTCGCCTAGATGAGGAAGAAACCACTAAATGGTCCCGTACCTCAGTTTTGCATGCCACGGAAGCAGGAAAAAGGGCTTGCGCAAATTATGATCCAGCAGATACCACACATAATGAGATTTGGGTACTTAGACACCTATTCAGACCATGGGAACAGTCACTTCAGGATCAGATGGACCAGAACGGATTAGAAGCCACAATGTACCCAGTCAGAACTAGTCAGGAACCCACATGGATAAATGAGGAGAGAAGAGAGGAACATTACCCCGAGAACAGTACCCCAGAGCACAAGCCCTAGCCCACGCACCACGAGGTTCATGTTACAATTGTGGACAAGTAGGACATTTTGCCTGCGATTGCGGACAAAATCCCTCACAGCGCCAACGACCCCAACAGCCCAACACCCAGAAACAATAGGCCAGACCATGATCGCCAGCCGCGACAGCTAGAAGGCAACGCTCGCCCCATGCATAACGTAAACGCCCGATCAGATAACCTCGCTGAGAACTCCCTAGATTGACGGTGTGCAGAGTCTCCAACATGTGTCTGTGACACGCGCTGGGATAACATCGGAAGACCGGTAGTCACAGGCACAGTCCGGGGACAAGCAATTGATTTTCTTTAGCACAGTGTGGTGAGATAACCACTGTAGTTATGTGTACTGCAGTAGGGGGATGTATGCCTGTACCTGTAATACAGGTTCCTCCGGTAAGCCCTTGCCGGCTAGCTCCGCCCACAGGGAGCTTATGTATAAATGTATGAGAGCTGCTCAGACCCTCAGTCTACAGTTGCAGATGGAGGGACAACATCATACAACAATAAAGCCTCTATTGAACCAGTCTCTCGGCTTTGAGTATAATTGTTAGCGCTACAATTTATTGTTGTACGATTTCCCATTCACCATGGACAACAGAATCAAGCCTGACCGTCTGCAGCTGGATCCGCATTCGCCTCACGCCAGAAAAGACTTTGATCACTGGCTCGCAGTCTTCGAAGCCTACATCTCTTCAGCGGACCCTCCCCCGACAGAGGCTGAGAGAAAGCAACTCCTGTACTCCAGACTTAGCTCCAGCGTCTTTCCGCTCATTCGAGATGCGACCGATTACACCGCAGCTATGGAACTGCTCAAGGAGAACTATGCACCATCGGCGAACACCCTGTTTGCGAGGCATCAACTTTCTACTCGCGTCCAGTAGCCGGGTGAGTCGATTGAGGACTTCTGGAGGGCCCTTATACCTCTGGTACGAGACTGCGACTGCCGGGCCCTCACAGCCACGGAACACTCTGACTTACTCATGCGCGATGCCTTTGTTACAGGCATTGCATCGGACCCCATCCGGCAACGACTGCTGGAAGGGGTCGCCCCCGACCTCGCGGCCGCAAAGGCCCTGGCGCTTTCCATGACGGCCGCCTCCCGTAATGCGCAAACTTACTCCGCTAGCCACTCAGCCCACCCGTCCTACCCCTCGTGGGCCCCGCAAACGGCCCCCCAGGCCCATCCGTCCTACCCCTCGTGGACCCCGCAAACGGCCCCCCCAGCAGCCGCCCCCGCACACTATGCCTGCGCTGCCCGCCGCACCGCACTCCCTGGGGGGTCCCCACTGTTACTTTTGCGGTCAGCAGAAGCACCCTCGCCAACGCTACCCGGCCCGCACAGCGACCTGCAAAGCTTGTGGCAAGAAGGCCATTTTGCAGCGGTGTGTCAGTCCCGGACGGTTACCGCTATCGCGCCGCCGGTCCCCACGCCTCAGCCACTTCCTCAATGGGCCCCGCCGTCCGCTTCCCCCGACCCCACGTGCGATCAGTGGGCACCGCCATCTTTTGCCGCCCACGCCACGTGCGCCCCATGGGCGCCGCCATCTTCATCCACCACAGCCATGTGCGTTCCATGGGCGCCGCCATTTTGTTCCGACCCCACAACGTGCGCTCCATGGACGCCGCCATTTTACCCACAGGTACTGCGGATGCCGCCATCTCGTCTCCAGGGGCCGCCATCACGGGACACGGGTCGCTACCGCTCCTCGTCAGACTCATCTGACTCAACCGCCGATCAACCACTGCTCGCCTCCGTTACGCTCGACCAGTCCCGTCCTCGCAACCTGGCACCCTCTTCCACATCGGTGCTGGTCAACAGCCATGTGACCTCCTGCCTCATCGACTCCGGGAGCACCGAGAGCTTTGTCCACCCGGACACGGTAAGGCGCTATTCCCTTGTGGTCCATCCCGCCGACCGGCAGATCTCCCTTGCCTCCGGTTCCCACTCTGTCCCAATCCGGGGTTTCTGCCTGGTTAAACTTACTGTACAGGGCGTGGAATTCAACCGTTTCCGTCTGTACATTCTCCCCGACCTCTGCACTTCACTCTTACTAGGCCTGGATTTCCAGTGCAATCTCCAGAGCCTCACCCTCAAATTCGGCGAACCCCTACCTCCCCTCACCGTTTGCGGCCTCGCGACCCTCAAGGTCGAGCCTCCCTCCCTCTTTGCCAATCTGACTGTGGATTGCAAGCCCGTTGCCACCAGGAGCAGACGGTACAGCACCCAGGACAAGGCCTTCATCAGGTCCGAAGTCCAGCGGCTGCTTCGGGAGGGTATCATCGAGGCCAGCAACAGCCCTTGGAGAGCCCAGGTGGTCGTGGTTAAGACCAGGGAGAAGCACAGGATGGTCGTGGACTACAGCCAGACCATCAACCGGTACACACAGCTCGACGCGTACCCCCTCCCCCGCATTTCTGATATGGTCAATCAGATTGCACAGTACCGGGTCTTCTCTACTATTGACCTGAAATCCGCCTACCACCAGCTCCCCATCCGTAAATCGGACCATCCCTACACTGCCTTCGAGGCAGACGGTCGTCTGTACCAATTTCTGAGGGTTCCCTTCGGCGTCACGAATGGGGTCTCGGTCTTTCCGCGAGAAATGGACCGAATGGTTGACCGGTACGGACTGCAGGCCACATTCCCGTACCTCGACAATGTCACCATCTGCGGCCATGACCAGCAGGACCATGATGCCAACCTTTATAAATTCCTCCACACCGCATCTCTCCTTAATCTCACGTACAACAAGGAGAAATGCGTGTTCCGCACAGACCGCTTATCCATCCTTGGCTACATAGTCCAAAACGGACTACTGGGGCCCGATCCCGACCGCATGCGCCCCCTCATGGAGCTCCCAGTCCCCCACTGCCCCAAGGCCCTCAAACGCTGCCTTGGGTTTTTTTCTTATTACGCCCAGTGGGTCCCGCAATACGCAGACAAGGCCCGGCCACTTATCCAGTCCACACATTTTCCCCTCTCGGCCGAGGCACAACAGGCCTTCGCCCGCATTCGATCTGACATAGCCAGGGCCGGGATGAACGCCGTAGACGAGACTCTGCCTTTCCAAGTAGAGAGCGACGCTTCAGATGTCGCCCTTGCCGCCACGCTGAATCAGGCCGGCAGACCCGTGGCATTCTTTTCACGCACCCTCCACACCTCTGAAATTCGGCATTCCTCTGTTGAAAAGGAAGCCCAGGCAATCGTTGAAGCGGTGCGGCACTGGAGGCATTACCTGGCCGGCAGGAGATTCACTCTCCTCACTGACCAACGGTCGGTAGCCTTCATGTTCAACAACACGCAACGGGGCAAGATCAAGAATGACAAAATCTTGCAGTGGAGAATCGAGCTCTCCACCTTTAACTACGAGATCTTGTATCGCCCCGGCAAGCTCAACGAGCCCCCAGACGCCCTCTCCCGAGGTACATGTGCCAGTGCACAAGTGAACCAGCTCCGTGCCTTGCACGAGAGCCTTTGCCATCCGGGGGTCACTCGCTTGTACCATCTGATCAAAGCCCGCAATCTGCCCTACTCCGTCGAGGAAGTACGGACATGCACCAGTGACTGCCAGATCTGTGCGGAGTGCAAGCCGCACTTCTACCGGCCAGATCACGCGCGCCTGGTGAAAGCATCCCGCCCCTTTGAACGCCTCAGCGTGGACTTCAAAGGTCCCCTTCCCTCCACCGACCGTAACACCTACATCCTTAGTGTGGTCGATGAATTTTCTAGGTTCCCATTCGCCATCCCATGCCCGGATATGACGTCTGCCACCGTCATCAAGGCCCTGGATTCCATTTTCGCCCTGTTCGGTTTCCCCGACTATATCCACAGTGACAGGGGATCCTCATTCATGAGCGATGAGCTGCGTCAATTCCTGCTCAGCAGGGGTATCGCCTCCAGCAGGACGACCAGCTACAACCCCCGGGGAAACAGGCAGGTAGAGAGGGAGAACGGGACGGTATGGTGGGCCGTCCAGCTGGCCCTACGGTCCAGGAACCTCCCAGCCGCTCGCTGGCAGCAGGTCCTCCCTGACGCGCTCCATTCCATTCGGTCGCTACTGTGCATCGCAACTAACAGTACACCCCATGAACGTGTTTTTGCCTTCCCTAGGAAGTCCTAGGGTGTCGCTCCCGACTTGGCTCACGACTCCGGGCCCAGTCCTTCTCCGTAGGCATGTACGGCACCACAAGGCGGAACCCCTGGTGGACAAAGTACGCCTTCTCCACGCCAACCCTCAGTATGCCTACGTGGAGTTCCCCGACGGCCGCCAGGACACAGTCTCGCACCGGGATCTGGCTCCCTCAGGTGCCGATCCCATGCCCACACCCCTTCCCGCGCCAACCCCAGCGCCCCCCTATTCGTCCCCATCAGGTCCATCCCTCATCCCCCTGCCCACCCTGGAGGACACGGAAGATTTCGGCTTGCTCTCGGAGTCATCCCGCCAGCAGCCAGCACCAACACCGCCAACACCTGCACCATCGTTGCCATCACCGCCTGTGCCGACGTCACCACCACAGCTACGCCGATCACAGCGGAACGTTCGACCACCGATTCGGCTCAACCTGTAACCTGCTAACCGGATGGACTCATGATTTTCCTTGTTGGACCCTCTTGTAAATAGCATCCTTTGTATTAGAGTTACATGTCACCCCCGCCGGACTCATTTTTTACAGGGGGTGAATGTGGTGAGATAACCACTGTAGTTATGTGTACTGCAGTAGGGGGATGTATGCCTGTATCTGTAATACAGGTTCCTCCGGTAAGCCACTGCCGGAGGCTCCGCCCACAGGGAGCTTATGTATAAATGTATGAGAGCTGCTCAGACCCTTAGTCTACAGTTGCAGATGGAGGGACAACATCGTACAACAATAAAGCCTCGATTGAACCAGTCTCTCGGCTTTGAGTATAATTGTTAGCGCTACACACAGGAGGATCCCGAACTGCACTAAACTCCACAAACCTATTCCAAAAAACACCCTGGCCCACCACAGATACCATCACACTCAGTGGATTCACAGGCCACATGCAAGAGGGATACATCAAAGCCCCTATATCCGTCCAAATAGGAAACATAGCCACTACCTACCCCGTTGTTCTAGTAGACCTATCCCCGACTGCAGGACACATCCTAGGAATCAACTTTATGAACTCCCATAACCTCTCCTTCGACCCCGTAAACAAGTGTGTCTGGCGAATGTCCAAGACCGCTAGAGCCCCCACCACGCTCTCAGTAGACGATTATGAAAACAGGATTTACTCAGTCGGCAACTATTGGTTTAGCCCTTCGGCAATTAACACAGACTACACCATTAGACGGGTATTAGCCACAAACAAAGGTGCGTCGCCCAACACAAGCACGACTGTGGGCACATTCCAGGTACAATTATGATCTCAGGTCCCGACCCCAAAACGTAGAAACAGTATGGATTTCCACAGCAGGCTGCAGGCGAAATTTTAAAGGTAATTAACAGTCTGTTAAAGCAAGGAGTGATTCAACACATAGCTTCCACTAATAATGCCCCGATTTACCCACGGTAACGTGAAATTGAACAAAAACGCTTTGACTCCCTTGTGAAATTGCCCCTGCCCTGTAATGTAAGTGCACTCCGCTCATTTCTAGGTTTAGTGGGATACTGCAGAAATGATATCGATAGTTTTGCCACCAAGGCCGCCCCACTCTCAGAGCTTCTGAAAAAGAACACCCCAGGGATTTGGTTCCCCAGCATACAGACGCCATAGACGATTTAAACGCGCCCTTGGTACAGCTCCCACTTTACAAGTCCCCGACCCCGACTTGCCCTATGCCATAGAGGTAGCAACCACCGACCAAACCCTCTCAGCAGTGCTCCTACAGGGCTGCACGGTAGCATTGTGGACAGCACAATTGCTTCACAGCTCCAGGGTCCCAGGTTCGATTCCGGCTTGGGTCACTGCCTGTGTGGAGTCTGCACATCCTCCCCGTGTGTGCATGGGTTTCCTCCGGGTGCTCCGGTTTCCTCCCACAGTCCAAAGATGTGCAGGTTAGGTGGATTGGCCATGATAAATTGCCCTTACTGTCCAAAATTGCCCTTAGTGTTGGGTGGGGTTACTGGGTTATGGGGATAGGGTGGAGATGTGGGCTTGGGTAGGGTGCTCTTTCCAAGAGCCGGTGCAGACTCGATGGGCAGAATGGCCTCCTTCTGCACTGTAAATTCTATGATAAGGATAGCCATGACCGATTAGGACTGGTAGCCTATGCCTCTAGAGTTTTAGACCCCGGAGAACAAGGATTTTCTGCCTGTGAACGACACTTGCTTGTAGTCTTCTGGGCAGTCCAGTACTTTGCCTACATTACAGGCCTCAACCCAGTCACGATATTAACCAAGCACACACTGTTGTTAGCTGGCAAACTAAAGGATGGTTCAGTGAGCCAGATCAGAGCAGCTCGCTGGACACTTTTATTACAAGGCAGGGATATTTCTGTGAAACGCACCAAGACCCCCACATTCTTAGCAGGCAATTTACAATAGACAGGGACCCCACACGAATGCCAGATAATTGCAGCCACACACCCCACAGGACCCTTTGTTCCCAAATCGCTACAACCACGTGTAAACGGTGAGACACAAAGGGCGGGATTCTCTCGCAATCGGCGGGGCGGGCTGTACCAGCGCCAAAGAGTGCGTGAACCACTTCGGCGTCTCCTCCGCACTTCTGGGGGCTAGGCCGGCGCTGGAGTGGTTGGCGCCGCGCCAACTGGTGCTGAAGGGACTGTGCAGGCCGGCGCGAGTTTGTGCATGCGCAGGAGCGCCAGTGTGTTCTGGCCATTGCAGAGCCTTACACAGGCCGGCGTGGAGGGAAAGAGTGCCCCCACGGCACAGGCCCGCCCACAGATCGGTGGGCCCCGATCGTCGGCCAGGCCACCGTGGGCCCCCCCCCCTGGTGCCGGAACCCCGTGTGCCCCACCAAGGACCACGCAAGTCGCCCTCAAAGCCAGGTTCCGTCAGTATGGACCTTGTCTAATCCGCGCTGGTGGGACTGGCTGAAAACGGTCAACCACTCGGCCCATCAAGGCCCGGAGAATCGCCGGGGGAGGGAGGGGGGTGCTGCCAACGGTCCCCAACCGGCGCAACATGATCCCCGCCCCAACCCAAAACCCGTGTCGGAAAATTCGGCAGCCGGTGTCGGAGCGCCGGGGCGGGATTCACTCCGCCTGCCGGCGATTCTCCGACCCGACGGGGGGGTTCGGAGAATCCCGCCCAAAGTTCCCAAGACACAGGGGATACAGTAAAGATCTATGTAGATGGTTCTTCCACTGTTGAGGATGGAGTAAGAATCAGAGGATGTGGGATTTACACGGAGGACTCACAGGGACGCCCACTAGAAGAGGCATCTTTAAAATTACCCGGCCACCTGGGTTCGCAGGGAGCCAAACTGGCAGCTATAGCTTATGTAATTGATCACCCAGCCTCCTTTCCAACGCCTGCGGCATACACTCAGGCAGCTTGTTTGTTTGCAACAGTCTAACATAATTCCTTCCCCTTAGGAAATCTCGAGGTTTTGTATTCGCTGATGGAAAACCCCTACCCTCCGCCCCTCTCTTCCACCATATTCTTAGAAAAGCCACCAGCCGCACATACAGCATCATTAAAGTAAAGAGCCATCACCCCCCCCCCCCCCCCCTCCCCCAGAGGAATCGCAAGGCCAACGCCTTAGCTAAAGCTGGATCAGGCACTGGTCACTTCTGACAACCGCCCCCTCCCGAGTGTGAACAGATACATTCAATCCACATCTCCCAAACCAGTATTGAGGATTTATCTCAGGCACAGAAAGCAGACGATTCCCTTAAACAGGTACTGAACGGCACAACCTCAGCTCCCTATGATAAATGGAAAGACACACTCACAGTACAGGATGGAATAATGTTAAAAAACGGAAATTTTGTGGTCCCCACCCAAGACAGAAACCAGTTAATCTACCAATTCCATGGCGGACACAGACATCAGGGAATAGACACCACCATTGCCCGTTTCAGACCCTTGTGTGATGGCCCAAATTAAAAAGCGATGTCACACATTATGTTGACAATTGCCTCATTTGCGCCCAGAACAACCCAGGACATGATGCAAAGAAGGGACAATTAAGACACACCTGACTTGTAGAAGGCTCCTGGACAAATCTGCAAATTGATTACATTGGTCCCCTCCCCCCTGCAGAAACAGTTTCAATTACGTGCTATTCGTCATACATACATTTACAAAATGGGTCAAAGCATTCCCCACACATTTAACAACAGCAAAGGCCACCGCTAAAATTTTGACCCATCAGATATTTACGCGCTGGGGTCTTCCACACAACATTTAGTCAGACCAAAGTTCCCACTTCACTGGCAGAGTAATGCAAAACGTTATGACCATTTTCAGTATCAACCAGAAATTCCACATAGCCTACCACCACCAGTCTAGCGGCATAGTAGAGCGCATGAACCGCACTTTAAAAACGACCATTAGGAAAATGGTACAACAGAATAATTCTACTTGGGACACGGTATTACCCTTTGCTCTCATGATTATCAGGAACACAGTTTCCAGTTCCACAGGTTTCACCCCCTGCACCCTTATGACAGGGAGTCCCATGAAGGCATTGAATATTTATTAGGACTCGATTTGGCAAATCCCGCAGTAACCACGCTCACCCATGAAAAAGCAGTGTAACAGGTCACAGAGAACATTAAAGCGGCACAACTAGCTGCTGCTGTCCGACTAGATGCGAGGGAAAAGCAGAGTCAAGCCAGCTTTGACAAAAAGGTTCACCTCATAGAGTATACAGTTGACCAGCAAGTTATGATTTCTTTGTACAACCCCAACTCCTTCCAAGCCCCTAAATTCGCAGGCCCCTACTCTATTTCTGACAAAGTAAGCCCCTCTGTGTACAAGATAGGGTGTCCCAACGGTAAGACTGGTTGGTTCCAAATCAACCAACTCAAACTCTATGGATCACAACATAGCCATGCCCACCACTTAGCCTTGGTGATGGGAGAGGATAACGCTCTGCCCACTGAAGACTCAGCCTGACGCCCCCCCCCCCCCCCCAGACGACACTCTCCCCTCGACTCTGCCCATAATCACAGGTTTCATCCACAAATTTGATTCTGATGAGAGCCTCCCAGATTTGACTAACATCCCTAACGACCTACCCACCATCAGCTACCCTAACCCTCGGAACGACGCCTTGGATTTTTCCGACCCCTTGTACGACCGTCCCCGCCCAACGACTTTTCCTACGTCCACCCCCAGCAACATTGCTTCCACTTCTAGTACACCAGTTCTCGACCCCCCCCTCCGTTACACAACAACCCTAATTCTCCCTTTTGGCACCGTGAAAATTCCTACAGGTTGGTAAGATATGACGAATCGGACCACCCACAGGCCTCCGTGGCTACCGGCTGGAATCTGCAGACACGAGTCTGGCAACCAGGAGAAGGTGATGATTTAAACGATGTGCCCCTTCTGGGAAATGATTTAACGGAACTGATGCAAGCAAATATTTGAGGTGTCCAGATGATGAGAAACGGACACAACCTAAGAATTAAGGTGTCCACATTTCTGATGGAGCCTGCCCCTCTTCTTGTTTTAACTGCCTCTTCTCTCCAAAACATGGTTTTAATCTATGTCGGCCCAACACTTGGCGATGCAGTCATAATTACTCTTCTGATTAAACCATCAGACATGGTCTACTGACCAATGGCAGTTGAATGCAATGCAATATGACTACAAATTCTTCACGGTCATCCCAGTCACCCAGGTAGGGAACACGGCACTGATCCCCGCCCTACCTGAAGGCCCCAAAATTATCTGGTCAATCACGCTCAGGTAGTGGAGTAACGGCACTAAACCCCGCCCTACCTGGGGATCCCACCCATTCTTGTCCCACAGCGGCCCACACACACCCCACATTTTTTACCATGCTCTCTGGAATGGTTTACTACACCCTTCTCTGCTTTGGGCAGGTCTTGAATCTTCCTTTCTGCTCTAAATCTAAACCCTTGTTTCTTCCACTATTCTTTCAGACCCCTTCGGGTCACCTCCAAATGCTATTTACACTGAAAACACTGGTTGTGGATTACTGCTGCTATCTCTGAGCCCCTAGGACGAAACTCTATAAAACTGGCCACCCTGAAATTCGGCTGGTTAAGCAAAGCCTCAACCTCCCATGGTTGCTAGTAAAGATGGAGAATGGTCAAAGAAAGCATCCACCCACTCCTCGCATCGACCACGCAAGCTGTGAGACACTTGAATACTTGAATTGAGACACTTGTATTAGTACCTCTCCAAAATTTTGTTTTAAAACAAAATAGGGAACTCACACATGGTGATAATCATAACGGGAAATTGGAACTAAGAGAGACAGACTAACACACACAGATATTATCCAACGATACTGACATGATACTATGCTTGATTCCCGAGGATTACACGGAAACCAGACACCGCAGGACGAACCCAGCACCCATGATCTTCATCTGGATAATTGCCGCACTTCCCGGACTCTGAGCACAGAATACCCAAGACTTTCTACAGCCTGGCGATCTGTGGTACCGTCCCTCAGATGCAGGGAATTGTGAGAGTGGCACCCTATGGGTGCGTAAGAACACAAGCGTCATATTTGGGTGCAATAACCACCGGACAATTTACAGAAAGCCCAATGGGTCGAAATCAGAATGTTACATTAGCATAACCGGAACAGAAGATTGGTTAGAACTTACTAATGAAGGATGCCCCGAAATTGGATGATTAAATAAAATTGCAGGGAACACAATAAGAATCGGACAAAATTGCCCTGGGACACCCACCTAAACTAGCCCCGAGCGACACCACCCCACAGACCACCTCCAGTCAGGATACCACACAACAACTGTTAGAGGTAGAGACTGAAACCCCCACCTGGTGGGAAGGCATTGCAGAATGGAACCCACTCTCATACATAATAGAGACCCTCCTCCTGATTGCAGTAATCTATCGTGTGGACCTCACATTCAAACTCTGTAAATGGAAGGCAAAAGCCTCCAGGCTCCCTACATACACAGTTCGAGCCCCCCTCTTTGGAATACAATAGAGCTCTACTAAGAATGTACAACTTACAAAAAACAGTGATAACCACTGCTAAATGGACCCTTTGTGCCCCTGCACTGATGAAATAGGCTAAGGAGGAATGTGATGCTGCTGTTTTAAATGTTACGCTGCAAATAAGTTTGTTATGTAAAAGCAGCAGCATGAGTGTAGTTTAGAAAGTTTAGTTAGAAACTAACTGTTTTATATAATTTAAGTTAAAATGTTTTATATGAATCTAATTTTAGGAATGAAATAGCTATTCACAGTGCATTGATTTAATGAATGTATGTTATAATGAATTAGGCAAAATTGTACAATGAATTCTAGGACAGAGTAGAATAAGACCTGAACTGGCTGACCAGTGGCCGGCTTGATAAGTTAGACTACAAGATCAAGACTGCTTCGCGTTCAGGATCAAGAGGACGGAATGTAGCCATGTGAAATGGCCACCTGCAAAGGACCATGGGAAGTGTGGGCAATTTGGGACAGAGACAGGTACACAGCCACTGTGTATTGTGCAAAGAAACCAGATTTGGCTGAAACTTGCATCCATTGAGACTCAATTACCATTTTCCCCAAGACAATAGCATTCGCATTAAGGACCATCAACGACAGCAGACTAACCGGTGACAACCCCCCCCCCCCCCTTATTTGGAAAGGCCTGAGACAATGATAGCTTGGACCAATGATAGATAGGGTGAACGAAAACCCTATTGATCCATTGGACCTGGAGTAAGGACCTCCCAAAAGGGCGCGAAAGAGACAAATGATAAGAAGCACTGTGCACAAGAGATCGATCTCTTTTGGACTGGCCTGTGTGCGACCAATTGCAGCATATCAACTAGCCAAGTTCAAGGACCCGCAATCGCTACCTGAAGGATGAGCCCAGCTGAGACGGACCTGAAGACTTCCAACCGACCACGTGGACCTGGATAAAGGCCTTAACTCACACAGTGCCGGTCACTCGAAGTTAAGTAAAGGTCATCTTCATTGTTAGGTGTAGTTTAGTACGGAGCCGCGTGTATTATTGCATAGAGATACATGTCTTGTAATATTAATAAACTGTGTTTTTGAGCTAACATACTGGTTGTGTGGTCATTTGGTCAATAAAAGAAACAGTTTGTGGTTCATCATAAAGGGAAAAAGGCAACAGTTGCCAAGAAGGAATGGTTCCAGGTACCTGCAGGGGGAAGAAGCTGTTTTTGAATCTGTTAGTGCGTGTTCTCAGACTTTTGTATCTCCTGCCCGATGGAAGAAGTTGAAAGATGAATAAGCCAGGTGGGAGGGGTCTTTGATTATACTGTCCGCTTTCCCAAGGCAGCGGGAGGTGTAGACAGAGTCAATGGATGGGAGGCGGGTTTGTGTGATGGACTGGGCTGTGTTCATAACTCTCTGTCGTTTCTTATAGTCTTGGGCCGAGCAGTTGTCATACCAAGCTGTGATGCAGTCAGATAGGATGCTTTCTATGGTGCATCTGTAAATGTTGGTAAGAGTCAATGTGGTCATGCCGAATGTCCTTAATTTCTTGAGGAAGTATAGGTGCTGTTGCACTTTCTTGGTCAACATGGGTGGACCAGGACAGATTGTTGGTGATGTGCACACCTAGGGATTTGAAGCTGTCAACCATCTCTACCTCGGCTCTATTGATGCACAGGGGTGCGTAAGATACTTTGCTTCCTGAAGTCAATGACCAGCCTTTCAGTTTTAGGGAGAGATTGTTGTCATTAAATCACTCCACTAGGTTCTCTATCTCACTGCTGTACATTGACTCATTGTTCGAGATCTGACCCACTACGATCATGTTACCACAAACATGTCGATGGGGTTGGAGCTAAATTTTGCCACACAGTCGTGTGTGGATAGGGAGTGTGGTAGGGGGTGTAACAGACAATTTTAATACTTAATATTGAATAACTGCTTAATAGTGTGATTAACTAAAGCTGCAGGAGTTTGTGTGTGTGTGTGCAAGGTTAGAGAGAGAGGGAGAGAGAGACTGATAGCTGTATGAAGGATGAGATAGTAAAGCCAGGAGAAAAACAACTCCTTATATGGAATGGAGAAATACTAGTAAGAAGAGAAAGCCAGCCATTGTCTACATGAATGCCTGCGTTTAACCTGCTTATCTTTTGAATGTATAAAGACTGAAGGTTGCGGCGCTCGGCGCGCTTTCCTCTCTCTCCTGTGGAAAGAGGAAAGTGTCCTCTGCAGAGTTAAGAAATAAACTAACTTGCTCTTATTCATGACTGATTGTTTCTGAGTATTCCTTTTTCCCACCACAGTGGCTAAGTAGGCAGCCTTGTGGGGCCCCGGTATTGAGGAATATCGTAGAGGAGGTTTTGCTATTTATCCTTACTGATTGTGGTCTATGGGTCAGGAAGCTGAGGATCCAGTTGCAGAGGGAGAAGCCAAACCCTAGGTTTTGGAGCTTTGATATGAGCGTGGTTGGGATTATAGTGTTGAAGGCGGAGCTGTAATCAATGAACAGGAGTCTGACGTAGGAGTCCTTGTTGTCAAGATGCTCCAGGGATGAGCGTAGGGCCAGAGAGATGGCGTCCGCTGTGGACCGGTTGTGGCGGAATGCGAATTGCAGTAGACTGAGGCATTCTGGGAGTTTGGAGTTGATGTGTCTCATGACCAAACTCTTGAAGCACTTCATAATTTTAGATGTCAAGGCCACTGGACGGTAGTCGTTGAGGCACATTGCCTGGTTCTTCTTTGGCACCAGTATAATGGTGGTCACCAGCATTCAAAAGAGGATTTGACAATGGAACAAACTCCAATAATATATCCCTTCCGTTTAGATCAGCGGTTTGGAGTTTGGGAACTACAGTTCTGTGCATGCGCTGTTCTTCCATTTTCATGTCATCAAGCCAGGAACCAACCCTGTGCTCACACACAGCAGAAAACGAAAAATTAAAGTGAAATAGCAGGTCACCTGAGGAGAAGCGCCATTCCTGAGAAGGTGTCCCAGGGAGCAGAACATGAGAGGGGAACAAAGGAGATCCCAAACCAAGGAATGGATAACAACAGAAGAAGGCCACAGGGAACGGACAAGGGCAGAGGTCAGGAAGAGATCCTAATAAATAAAATTGAGAAAAATTAGCAGAGCTCCACATTTCAGAGCAAGCTGCGGGGAGCAGACCTGAAGCAAAGTGGGCTTGAGAGAAGCCTGAAAATCCAGGAGGGCAGCCAAAGGTTGGCGACTCTACTGTGGGCCTTAAGGGTAATGGCACCATTTTGTGGCAGTGGTGTTCTTCTGGGCGTGCTGAATATTTGAAAGTGTGCTTGGAAGATGAAGATTAAGTGTACTTGGAGATGCAGGGGAAAATAATCTTAGATGAGATTGAAACCCTGGAGGTGGATCCTGGTTGAAGCCAACTGAGTAGGAGAGACATTTGAAGAGAATTTTAAGTGGAATTCTTCAAAAGTGGTGATTAGAAATTCTTATGAGAAAGACAGTGCCAGTGAGACCTTTTGGCTCATGGTGTGACAAGAGTCAGTGTGAGAGAACTATCGAAACCATAGAAATGTAGCAGTGCAAAAAGAAGCCCTTCAGCCCATTGAGTCTGTGTTGACCAAATATGAGAAAAAAATATAAACTGGTCACTCATTTTAATCCCACTTTCCAGCATCTGCCCTGTGTCCTTTCAGGTTATATCATTTCAAAAGCAAATCCAAGTACATTTGAAATGAGTTAAGCATGTCAGCCTCAACCGCCAGTTCAGGCAGTGAATTCCAGATGATCACCACCCTCTGGGTGAAAAGGTTTTTCCTCATGAACCCTTTAATCCTTTTACAAATCATCTTATATTTATACTCCCTGGGAGATGGCCCCTCAACTATGGTAAACAAGTGTTTCCTGTCTATCCATAGGGTAAACAAGTATTTCCTGTCCACCCTATTTCTGCTCCTAATAATGTTGTACACCTCAATTACGTCACCTATCAGCCTCTTCTGTTCTAAGGAACACAACCCTGGACTATCCAATGTTTCATCACAGCTGCAATTTTCAAGTCCTGGCAACGTTCTTGTGAATCTTTTATGTACTATTTCTGGAGCAATTTTGTCTTTCCTGTAATATGACCAGAGCTGTACGTTAAAATCCAGCGGTTGCCTAACCAGTGTTTGATACAGTCCCATCATTACATCCCTGCTTTTGTATTCAATTCCATTCCAAAAAAAGGAAAGCATTCCATATTCTTTCTTTACTACCTCATTCAGCTGTCCTGCTACTTTCAGGGTTACTGAAAAGTCTCTCACTTCCTCAAAACGTCCTATTTATTGATCATTCCCTTGTGTGTTTGCCCTCTGTAAATGCTTTGCCTCACACATTTCTCTTTGAATTCCATGTGCCATTTTTCTGCTTATTCAAACAAACCAGTGATATCATTTTATCATTTTCACTATTAACTGCATGGCTAATTTTTGTGTCATCTGCAAATTTCCCTATCATGCCTCTAACATTTAAGTCCAAAATGAGAAATCCATAGAATCTGCTCTGGTCGCATCTGTAATTTACTTTAGAATGTAATATGCCTGGCCAAAGTTCCCCTGTTAATTCACACGTGCTATATACTTACCATGTTTTCAAGTATAAGATAGATACAGTAAATTGTTTTATTTTTCCTAATTTGTATGTACCTGCAAGACATCGCTGCGATGAAAGAATCGTGAATATTTGCATCATTTTCTTGTGTTCATATTGAGATCTTTCCAACCTTTTTGTCTGGCCTAATATAGTTTTTGTGTCATGCTTAATACATGTTTCATTCTTTGTGTCAAAAGTTCATCAGCAGACTTCTGTGAATTTGTTCAGTAACCCAAAGCCAGGTTTCGCCCTGGGATCTGACTTCTCCAGTGGTAACATCAGTTGGGATCAAAACAATAAGGGGCTGGATTCACCGCACCCCGACGACGAAATCACATTCGGCGACGGGGCGGAGAATCTGTTATCGCACGAAATCGGGACCGGCGCCGTATTGGTAATTCTCCGCCCCGTGAAAATCTGTGTATTCGTGGAGTGTGCCGCACCGAGTATCCATTGCCTCAGGTCATTGCCTGAGGCCCGCCCCACGATTCTCCATCCCTGACCGGCCGAATTCCTGATAGCGTGGTTCTAACATGGTCCCACCGTGCGTGATACTCACATGGCGGCTGCAGACTCAGTCCGGGGCAGCAAAAATCGGGGGAGGGCCGATCGGCTGGCAGGGGGCGGCTTCATTCGGGACTGGGGGCTATGTGTGCGGGCGGGCGAGCGACCAAGCGGACGATGGCGGGCACTATTTTGGCGGTCCAGATCCGCGGGCTGCATGAGCGTGTGCATGCGCGGTCTCTGACCCGGAAGTGTGGGAGGCCATATCTGCAGCTAGAGCTGCAAGCTCTATAACAGATGCCTGCTAGCCCCCTGCAAGATGGTAAATCTGTGGCCTTTTGGCGCCAGTTTTCCTGGCAAAAAAGATCACAGTTTTCACAACGGCTTGGGAACATTGTCCTGAAATGTGAGAATACCTTTAAGAAATGGGTGTTTAAGAAATGTACCTTTAAGAACTGGAGCTGCTCATGTTACTGAAGTGATGTCAGAGTGTGGGTGGAGCTGAGCTCTAGTTCTGCTTTTTGCTTTCAGTTTGAGAAAGCAGCTTGGGTGTGTTTGTGTTTTTCAGTGAGCTGCATCTAAAGAGAAACAAAGAACTATATTGTTGATTTCTGCAATCCAAAGACTATAGATATATTGAATGTAACATAATGTGCTCCTGTTGAAGGCTTGTTAAGTCTTTTGGATGTTAAAAGGACAGCTGAAAGGATTACTTAGTCTTTGGGGGTTATCTTTGAATTAATAGGTGTTAAGGTATTCAAAAATACATGCCATTTCTGCTGTACCACACCTGTAGAGTAAGTCCTGTGCTCCCCATACCACAATCTATTAAACGTTGTGGGTCAGGTGAACTCCATGACACACTTTGGGGTTCTCTAAAAAAACTTCTGACCCATAACAATTGAGGGCATGAGGGGGATAAAAGTCTATCTATTGGATTGGCTTGGTGAACTTAAAGACAGTGAGGGGTGAGCATATTGTGGTTGCTTTTCAGGTGTGATATTTTAGTTTAAGTGGGTAGTGTATTGTGGACAATGGCTCTTTCAGAGGTTCAGAAGTTTTTGGGGGTGGAGACGGTAACAGGCAGTACCTTACAGACAGAGACTAAAATTAGACTGTTAGATTTGGCAAAAACATTGCATTTAACATTGCCTGACAAAATGCGAAAAGATGAGATAATTATGGCGGTGGCTAAGCATTTAAAGTTGCCTGAGATACATTTTGACTCATTGGAAATGTCAAAAATGCAGTTAGAGATTAAACAATTGGAACATGTGAAAGAATTAAAGCAGCTTGACTACGAAAGATAGGAAAAAGAACAGGCGAGAGAGAAGAAAGGAGAAAATAAAGAATAGCCCTAGCAGAACAAAAAGAAAGAGATAGATAGGAAAGGGAAAAAGAGAGAGACTTTGAACTTCAGAAAATGGCTATGAAACAGGACAGTCAGTTAAAATTGGCAGAAGTAAAGGGAAACGTACAGTTGAATGAGAGCGATGAGGATAGTGAGAAAGAGCGCCATGGTCGAAGGTGTGGTGAGGATTTATTTAAATATGTCAAAGCATTGCCAAGGTTTGATGAGAAGGAGGTAGAAGCCTTTTTCATTTCATTTGAGAAGGTAGCTAAACAAATGAAATGGCCACAGGACATGTGGGTATTACTGATTCAAACAAAGCTGGTAGGTAGGGCTAGTGAAGTGGTTGCATCACTATCAAAGGAGGTATCTGAGATGTATGAGGAGGTGAAAAAATCCATCTTAGGTGCATATGAGCTAGTGCCTGAAGCTTACAGACAAAGGTTTAGAAATTTAAGGAAATGATTTGGTCAAACATACATGGAGTTTGAAAGGCTCAAGCAAAGTAATTTTGATAGGTGGATAGGGGATTTGAAAATAGACCAAACTTATGAAGCTCTCAGATAAATTATACTTTTGGAGGAGTTTAAAAATTCAATTCCTGATGTAGTGAGAACTCATGTGGAAGAGCAGTGGATTAAATCTGCGGGATTAGCAGTAGAAAAGCCAGATGATTATGAATTAGTTCATAAATCAAAGCTTGGTTTCCAACATCACTTTCAGCCTGTGAGAGATAGAAACTGGGGACATGAGAAATACTCAAGTGGTAAAGGTAAAGATGATCTGATGGGAGATAATAAGGAGAGTGTACCTCAGAGTAAAAAAGAAATCCAGAAGGGTGGAAAAGAATTGAAATGTTTTCACTGTAATAAACTAGGCCATGTAAGGTCACAGTGTTGATGGTTGAAGAAAAGCACTGGGAAGGCTGATGTAGTAAAACAGGATAAGGCAGTGGGGTTTGTTAGAGTGGTAAAGGAACGCCCGGGGGAAGCGAAAAAGGTGCAAAAGATTGTACAGCCTGTTCAAGAGGTGATTGATAAGAAGGTGCCAGATGTCTTTAAAGAGTTTACTTGTGTGGGTAAAGCTTTTCGTGTATCAGAGGAACATAGAACAGTACAGCACAGAACAGGCCCTTCGGCCCTCGATGTTGTGCCGAGCCATGATCACCCTACTCAAACCCACGTATCCACCCTATACCCGTAACCCAACAACTCCCCCCTTAACATTACTTTTTAGGACACTACGGGCAATTTAGCATGGCCAATCCACCTAACCCGCACATCTTTGGACTGTGGGAGGAAACTGGAGCACAGAAACTGGAAACCCACGCACACACGGGGAGGACGTGCAGACTCCGCACAGACAGTGACCCAGCCGGGAATCGAACCTGGGACCCTGGAGCTGTGAAGCATTTATGCTAACCACCATGCTACCGTAAAGGAGCAGGTGAAGAAGTCACAATTTTAAGAGATACGGGAGCTAGTCAATCTTTAATGT
The DNA here is from genome assembly GCF_902713615.1 of Scyliorhinus canicula. Classification (NCBI taxonomy): domain Eukaryota; kingdom Metazoa; phylum Chordata; class Chondrichthyes; order Carcharhiniformes; family Scyliorhinidae; genus Scyliorhinus; species Scyliorhinus canicula. Next base: position 66,186,315 of record NC_052157.1, read on the forward strand.
TAAGAGATGAGGAGTTATGTAGGTTGGGAAGAATGTTGCCAGAAAAGGTGGTAATATGTGGAATTCAGGGTGAGAGGAGTAGCGTTCCATTATATAAGGTAAGGTTGGAAAGTCCAGTGAAGAGTGGTGAAGTGGTAGTAGGAGTAATAGAGAAACTATCTTGTTCAGGAATACAGTTTATCTTGGTCGAGCTGGATCGCAAGTGGAATGATGCCTACTGTGGTTGATAAGCCAGTGGAAAATCAGACAACTGAAGTGTTGAAGGACGAATATCCTGAGATTTCTCCGGATTGTGTAGTTACCCGGTCACAAAGTCACAGGTTAAGACAAGAGGAGAAATCAAAGAGTGAAGATGAAGTTGAAGTGCAATTATCAGAAACGATTTTTGATCAGATGGTTGAAAAGAACAAGAACAGGTGGAGGATGAGGCGGATATTTTTAGTTCAGGAAAATTGGCGGAGTTACAACAGAAAGATATAAAAATAAAACGGATGTATCAGAAAGCATATACGGAAGAGGAATCTGAGTGGATACCAGAGAGTTATTATCGTAAAAGTGATGTCTTGATGAGAAAATGGGGACCTGTACATATACAGGCAGATGAAAAATGAGCAGAAGTTCATCAAGTAGTATTTCCGGTAGAGTATCAAAAGGACGTGTTGCGAGTTGCACATGAGGTACCAATGGGAGGTAATTTGGGGATAAGGAAAACTCAAGTTAAAATCCAGAAACATTTTTATTGGCCTGGACTACATAAAGATGTAGTTACATTTTGTCAATCATGTCACACATGTCAAGTGAGAGAGAAACCTCAAACAGTGATAAAACCAGCATTTGAGGAACCTTTTACAAGGGTCCTAATTGATTGCGTAGGACCGCTTCCTAAAACAAAAAGCTTTAATCAATATCTTTTGACTATAATAGATGTGTCTACTCGGTTTCCAGAGGTCATTCCAGTATGTAATATTACAACTAAAAAGATTGTGGAGGAGTTACTTAAATTCTTTACTCTATATGGACTACCCACAGAAATACAATTGGATCAAGGATCAAATTTTACCTCAAAGTTATTCAAAGAAGTTATGGATAGCTTAGGAATAAAACAATTTAAATCAACTGTGTACCATTCAGAATCGCAGGAAGCGTTAGAAAGGTGGCATCAGACATTAAAAACAATGTTGAGGGCTTGTTGTCAAGATTATCCAGAGGATTGGGATAATGGAATTCCATTCGTACTGTTTGCAATTAGGGATGCACCTAATGAGTCAACCAAATTTAGTACTTTTGAGCTCATTTTTGGTCATGACTTACAAGGGCCACTTAAATTGATTAAGGAGAAATTGGTGGGTGAGAAATCGTAAATTACATTACTGGATTTTTGGATTATGTGTCAAATTTTAGGGAATGATTAAATAGAGCAGGTGAATTGGCTAGACAACATTGGAAGGTTGCACAAAATGTGATGAAACGGTTTGCGGACAAGAAATCCAACGTTCGTAGTTTTGCCAGTGGAGATAAAGTTTTAGTGTTGGTACCAGTGGTAGGTGAGCCTTTAAAAGCTAGGTTTTGTGGACCTTGTCAGGTTGAAAGGAAATTAAGTGAGGTGAATTATGTGGGAAAAACACTAGATAGGAGGAAGACTCACCGAGTGTGTCATGTGAATATGCTTAAAAGGTACGTTGAAAGGGAAGAGAGAAAAAGGTTTTAATGATTCTAATTCAAAGTGACAAACCAAATCCAGATGACTGTGAATTTGACATACCTCAAATTAAATTGGAAAATGAGGATGTTCTTAAAAAAGGGATAAATTGTTAAGTTTTTTTTAATTACTTTATCTGAGTGACAAAGCCAGGGCTCAGAGTGTGGATCAGAGGGAAACCCCTAATCCAGCACCTTGCCTGCTCCAAAAACCAATTCAAATTGAATCCAATTCATGGTCCTCGCAAGAGAGACATACCAGGGGCGAAATACTCCGACCCTTCGCAGGGTTGGAGAATCGCCCGGGGCCGCCGAAAATACCGCCCCCGCCGTGGCAGAAATTCTCCGCCACCCGGGAATTGGTGGGGGCGGGAATCGCGCCACGTCGATCGGCGAGCCCCCAAGGCTGTTTCGCTGGAGTTTATTGTTGCAGTCATTTCATTTAAAAATAGTACATGTGGCAGGACGGGAAAACGTGATAGCCGATGCTTTGTCACGAATGTGATGAAGAGAAGGATTTTGGTTTGAGGAAGAAGAACGGGAAAAAAATGGACTATATTATTATACCTGTTTGCGTGTGTTGTTTTTTAAAACAAAAAAGTATATTTACTGAGTACATTTCTTATTGGATGGTGTAAAAGTGAGAAATTAAACCATCTTGAAGTTGATGGTTTATCTTTTTTTCTTGGGGGGAGGTGTCATGTGAGAGTACCTTTAAGAAATGGGTGTTTAAGAAATGTACCTTTAAGAAATGGAGCTACTCATGTTACTGAAGTGATGTCAGAGTGTGGGTGGAGCTGAGCTCCAGATCTGCTTTTTACTTTCAGTTTGAGAAAGCAGCTTGGGTGTGTCTGTGTTTTTCAGTGAGCTGCATCTAAAGAGAAATAAAGGACTATACTGTTGATTTCTGCAATCCAAAGATTAAAGATATATTGAATGTAACCTAATGTGCTCCTGTTTGAAGGTTTGTGAAGTCTTTTGGATGTTAAAAGGACAACTGAACGGATTACTTATCTTTGAATTAATGGGTGTTAAGGTAATTGTTTTAATAAGGTTAACTTGAGTTGATAGAATAAACATTGCTGTGTTTTTAAAAATACTTGCCATTTCTGCTGTACCACATCTATAGAGTGAGCTGTGTGCTCCCCATCCCACAATCTATTAAACACTGTGGGTCAGGTGAACTCCATGATACACTTTGGGGTTCTCTAAAAACTCCTGACCCATAACTGTCCCCAAAACTGAGAATACAGCCCAAGAACTTAAAAGGGTGAAATCAGGGGCCGGTTTAGCACAGTGGGCTAAACAGCTGGCTTGTAATGCAAAATCAGGCTAGCAGCGTGGGTTGAATTCCCGTACTGACCTCCCCGAACAGGCGCTGGAATGTGGCATCCAGGGGCTTTTCACAGTAACTTCACTGAAGCCTACTTGTGACAATAAGTGATTATTATTATTCACAAGGCAGAGAAATTAATTGGACAGCTCCTTCAAACAATTGGTCCCAGTGACTTCCTTTGGTGCTGTTTTGGTTTCCTTTTCTCAAAAACGATAGAAATACGTTATAAGATTTCAGAAAAGTTTCAGTCCACCGATGCTTGGGGTGGGAATGTTATCCTATGAGGAATTCTGAGGGGACTTGACAGGGTGGATGCTGAGAGGATGTTTCCCTTTGTAGGAAAGACTAGGACTAGGAAGCACAGATTATCAATCGGGGTCTAACATGTAAGACAGAGATTAGGTGGGGGATTCTCTGATCCTGTGGCTAAGTGTTGATGCCATTGCCCCCAGGAGCAGCGATTGTGACCTTGTGAATTGTGGCCCCAGCACTAATTCATAGAAACGTAGAAAATAGGAGCAGGAGGCCATTCGGCCATTCAAGCCTGCTCCACCATGATTTATGATCATGGTTGATCTTCCAACGCAGTGACCTGTTGCATGCTTTCCTTCCCATATCCTTGGATTCCTTTAGCCCCGAGAGCTATATCTAACTCTTTCTTGAAAGCAGACAATGTTTTTGCACATGGCTCAGGTAATACTAGAGATGATAGCCCTGGAGATTGTGTTGTTAATTTAGTGCCAAGCTCCTCAAACTCACGATGTAAAACCTCTTTCCTCATTGTACCTATGTTATTGGTACCTACATGGACCATTACAATGGGTTCCCCCTCCCACTGCAAGTTCCTCGCCAACCCAGGGCAGATGTCCCGAATCCTAGCAACGAGCAGGAAACACAGCCGTCTGGACTGTCCCCCTTTGCTGAAGAGAACAGGGTCAAACCCTCTCACTATACTTTCCATGACTACCACTGATGTGTTGGGTGCTCTGGATCCGTGGAACACATACAGGCCACCAACACTTAAACTAGTACAACTCTATTTTATTAAACTACAAACTGTTGAACATACTCTTACTGTGGGTTAACACGATATTAGATTAAACTAAGGACTTTTGCCTATCCTAACAAGTCTAATCGCTCAGCACATGGTGAGGATCTGTGCTGTGAGTTGTAGTCACCTGGGGTGGCCACGTACCAATTCCAAAATGGACATTTGCAAAGAGTACAGGGAAAAATGGACAGCACTAGGAAAACAAGCAGGTACAAGGTTTCCAGTGGATTGGAACATGCAGAGCCCAGACAGAACTGAAACTACAAGCCATTAGCATAGTAATGAGCTATCTCCGGGGACAAAAGAGAAACATTTAAACAATCGGTACCAGGGCGGACTCCCCGGCGCCAGTGGAGACTAAAACAAAGGCAGGCCAATGGTCACCTAGGGCCCGCCCAGCGATCGAGGAACAACCCCGTTATTGGAGAGAATCGATACAAACGATTGGGACATGGTCCAATTAATTGGGACCAAGTCCAGGGTTTGCCCAGATGGGTGCAAAACCCTTTGGGGTATAAAACAGAGTCCCCAAGGTCAGAGCGCTCTCTTAAGAACTCTTGAACTCTTCATCTTCACCTTGGCATTTGGCTCTCAGCGACGAGAGGCCCGCCAAGCACCAGCCAAGTAAGTCTAAGGTCAACGCACGCTACGAGATAGGCGCTCCTAGCTCCTATTCTATACCAGTTCGAAGCCAGCAGTATCAGAACCGGACAACAGCCATTGTTCCTCTGACTGAGTAGGCGCCCGAAGCTGAGTATAGGCTTTTAGTAGTAGCTGTAGTTTAGTGGGTAGAGTTTGTGCATGAGTAATAATTGGCTGTGTGTGTAAATAAATGTGCATTGATTTCAAACTTACTAACTGGTGTATCAAGTCATTGATCAGTATTCGGTTTTGACCCTTGTGGTGGTATCAAAAAGATACCTGGCGACTCTTGAGCAAAGGTAATTAAAAGAGAGCAAATTTAGGAAAGTATAATGAGCAACATTTATTGGCGACATCTGATGGGACTCGACTTAGAAGTGGCCCCACCACTCCAAGAGAACCCAAAATTCGAATTAGAAATCCAATTGGAAACAGAAAAACTACAAGAGTTTAAGCAGTACTGATCAAGCCTCCAGAATTCGGAAGTGTGTTAATGCATGCGTACCAACAGGGATATAAGGTAAACCTGAGAGATTTTGTTGCGTAAAACAGTCGGGAGTTTTGTAGGTCGGAAATTAGCGTAAGCCGTACCCGTGTTTACATCACCGCTTTATCACCCCCTGTTCCAAATTCTGTAGAGGACCCAGAGATAGGAAAGATGGCAATGAAGGCAATGGAAAGCCTTATGAACCCCCAGGAATTTGAGGTCGCAGCAACCAGTAGAGTAGGACAATGTCCCGTTTGGGAAGAAGAGATCAGGAAATATCTCAAAGGGAAAGGATGGCCCCTTTGGAGTGAATTCTGCGCTAATGAAGAAACAGGTCCCGGGAGTATAGGTCATACTTGGTGGGAGAACCTGACAGAGATTCACAAGAAGAGCTTGGGAAAAGCTCGCAAGCCGATGGCAATCGTGACCTGTCTGGCACAATTGCGAAGCACAGAGGAGGTCGTCTGGACGCTCCGTAGAGAGATAGAGGAGAGAGATAGAACCAGTAACGTAGACGTAAACGAGATAGTGAAGGAGAATAAAGAGTTAAGAGAGATGTTAGCAGCAAAAGACAGAGAGTTGGATGATGCCAAGAGGGCACACCAGTCTTGTCTGGCGCACTTAAGCAGCTTCCAGACCCAGTATGACAAGGCCTACCAGGACACACAACGTGCGGTCTTGGTAAGACAGGAAACAGAACAGCAGGTAGAGGCATTGCAGAAACAGTGCAATGATTTAAAAGCAGCCCTACGAGCACTCCATGCTTCCACAACGGAACAAAGGCAGAGCTCGGTAGACCACACAAAGTGCCGGAAGCAAATTGCAGAATTGCAATCCCTGCTTTCTGTTCAAAATGGCTTTCAGAGCACATTCGGGCCCCAACTAAATCAGGAAAACGGCCCAGATTGGCCGGAATTAAACGAAACAGCCCATAGATACGTACATGGAGCATGTACGCAGGTGAAACCCCAGAAAAGGAGAGTACCCCAACCCCCCACTGAACAGGCACAACACACCCCAATGAATCCATTAACCACACACCGCAGGGCTGCAGCAGACGGAGACACAGATTTCCTGTACACAACCCCTTTAACCGTGACCCAGTTACGGGACGCATGTGAGAAAATCACACCGTTCCTCCCCACTTCAGACCCCCACCAATTCTTCGCTAGGGTAAAGCAGCAGGCCACCATGTACGGCCTGGACGAGAGAGAGCAGGTAAAGCTCACAGTTTTGAGCCTCGACCCTTTAGTCGTGGCAGCCCTTCCCGACCCACAGAATATAGGAGGAGGTACCCTAGCAGAGATGCACACAGCGACCCTTGACGCGATCGGCTACAACAGAGGAGACCCGGTAGAAGGCCTGAATAGATGTAGACAAAGGAAGACAGAGCACCCCACAGCGTTTGCTGGACACTTGTGGATTCATTTCACTGTAGTTTTTGGAGAATTAGCCCGCGCCCATTTGTCCCCAGATAACATGGCAAAATGGTCTTGAATCTTAGTCTCTCATGCAACAGAGGCAGGACAGAGAGTTTGCGCAAATTACGACCGCTCAGATAAAGCCCACAATGAGAAATGGGTTTTGAAAAGGTTATCCCGCGCTTGGGAGCAATCTGTTCAGAACAAAACCAATTTTAGGAAACCCGAGGAAGAGCAGGCGGATGCAGATATGCATACAGTTAAAGCGCACCAGAACCCCGCATGGATAAATGAGAGTAGGAACAGCCCACCCCAGCCCAAATCGCAGGAGTGTTACAACTGTGGTCAATTAGGACACTTTGCATGAGAGTGCAACAAGCCACGGAAACCACAGAGAGTCCAACAGACAGGCACCCTAAATAGGAATAGGGCAAAGCCTATTCATAGTGTTAGCGCCCGTTGAGACCAGGGAGACATGAACAGCACAGACTGACGGTGTTCGGGCTCCCCAACTTGGGTCTGCGACACCCTTTGGGATAAGTCCGGTCGACCGGTCGTACTAGGCAGAGTCCGGGGTCAGCCCGTAGAGTTTCTTTGGGACACAGGAGGGTCCCGCACCACACTCAATTCCTCCATGATATTTCAGAGAGACACGTGGCCCACGACAGATACCATCACCCTCAGTGGCTTTACAGGCCACTCACAGCAGGGACACATCACAGTCCCTGAATCCATTCAAATCGGCAATATAACAACCAAGCACCCCAAAGTGTTAGTTGATCTGCCCCACACAGCAGAACGTATATTTTTTTTAAAATTTAGAGTACCCAATTCATTTTTTTTCCAATTAAGGGGCAATTTAGCGTGGCCAATCCACCTAGCCTGCACATCTTTTGGAGTTGTGGGGGCGAAACCCACGCAAACACGGGGAGAATGTCCAAACTCCACACAGACAGTGACCCAGAGCTGGGATCGAACCTGGGACGTCGGCGCCGTGAGGCAACAGGGCTAACCCACTGCGCCACCGTGCTGCCCATAGCAGAACGTATTTTAGGGTTCGACTTTATGAGCTCCCACAAACTTTCATTTGATCCAGTCAATAAGTGTGTCTGGAAAATGGCAAAGGCAGCACGAGCCCCCTCCACGCTCACAGTAGGAGAGTATGTAAATAGGATTAGCTGAGTAGGAGACTACTGGTTAGACCAGCGAACAATTAGTGCAGACAAACAGGTTAGGGCAGTCCTGCAAGAACACAAAGCAGCATTTGCACAGCACAAGCACGACTGTGGCAGAATTGCTGGCTCTGTGCAGATTACAGGTCCTGACCCCAGACCCCAGAAACAGTACGGATTCCCCCAGGAAGCAGAGCGAGAAATCTCGAAAGGTATAGACAGCCTATTAGACCAGGGCATACTGAGATCAGTAGCCTCCACTAATAATGCCCCGATTTGGCCCGTCAGGAAACCGGATGGATCGTGGCGACTGACTATTGATTATCGGGGACTGAACAAAGTAACCCCAGCAGCAGCCCCCACAGCAGCCACAAGTCCCGAGGCCATGCTCAAGCCGGGGCTCCAGTCACGATTCTTTACAGTTTTGGACATTAGTAACAGCTTTTGGTCCATTCCATAGGCTAAAGCGTGCCAGTACAAATTTGCCTTCACCTTTAAAGGACAGCAGTATACATCGACGTGCCTTCCACAAGGCTTCCACAACTCCCCCTCCATTTTCAAGTGACAGCTGGCAAATGGATCAGCTAAAGTTTCCCGCCCCAAATGTCTGGTCCAGTATGTAGATGACCTGCTACTACAGACAGACACTAAGGCAGAGCACATTTCGCTTCTAGCAGAACTCCTAGGACTCCTAAAAGAAATTGGCTGTAAGGTTAACCCCCAAAAGGCCCAGATTTTGGAAGGGAACAGTTATCACACATGGTAAACGCGAGATCGAGCAGAAAAGGATTGACTCGATCGTCAAATTGCCCCTTCCCCACAATATCTCAGGTCATTTTTAGGACTGGTTGGCTACTGCCGAAACCACATTGATGGTTTCGCCACTAAAGCACCGCCCCTATGCGACCTTCTTAAGAAAAAGGCACATTGGGAATGGCTTCCACAGCATACAGATGCCGTGGATGCTTTAAAAATAGCACTCAGCACAGCCCCCGCACTACAGGCCCCAGACCCCCTATCCCTGTATGCTATCGAAGTAGCAAGCACTGACCGAACCCTTTCGGCTGTGCTCCTCCAGGAACAGGATGAGCAGTTAAGAACCGTGGCATACGCCTCACGGGTGTTAGACCCTATCGAGCAAGGATTTTCTGCCTGTGAACGGCACCTGCTCGCAGTTTTTTGGGCAGTACAGTACTTCTCATACATCACAGGACTCAACCCCATCACCATCCTCACCGAATACACCCTAACACAAATTAAAGATGGCACCGTCAACCAAATCCGAGCAGCCCGTTGGACCCTTCTTTTACAGGGACGGGACATCACAGTAAAACGCACAAAGACCCACACTTTCCTTGAACACAATTTACAGTACCCAGGCACCCCTCATGAATGTGAGATTATCTCCATACAGCACAACACAGGCCCATTCATTCCAAAGACACCTCCCAGGAAGATAGGTAGTTCACCCCAGAGACCCCAGCCCACAGACACGTGCGCACCCCTGAAGATTTATGTGGATGGCTCATCCACAGTTATGGTTGGCAAACGCATAACAGGATACGGTATTTATGTAGAGGACGCGCAGGGACGCGCCCTAGAAGAGATTTCCCTAAAGCTGCCAGGACACTTAGTCTCGCAGGCAGCAGAGCTGGCAGCAAAGCGTATATAGTAGACCACCCCGACTCGTTCCCCACTCCAGCAGACATCTATTCAGACAGCCTGTATGTCTGTAATAGTTTAACCGAATTCCTACCCCTGTGGGAAACAAGAGGATTTGTTGCCGCAAATGGAAAACCCCTACCATCAGCCCCATTACTCCGCCATATTCTAAAGCAGGCAAAGGACAGGAAGTATGGAATCGTTAAAGTTCGCAGTCACCACCGTTCTTCCCCCCCTGGTAACGTTAAAGCAGACGCCCTAGCAAAGGCAGGTTCCAGACATGGTTATTTTTGGAACCCCCCCGAAAGCGCCCCAGTACACGCAGTTCAGGTCTCACAGACCAACATCCAGGATTTAGCACAGGCACTGAAACAGGATGAGATATTCAGGGAAGTCTTAAAGGGATCCTTCCCAGCCCCTTATGACAAATTTAAGAATTCCATGACCACACACGACGGAGTGATTCTTAAAGACAGCCTTTATGTAGTTCTAGAGCAGGATAAGAACCAACTCATTTGTTTGTCCCATGACAATCGTGGACATCAGGGAATTGAACCCACTTTAGCCCACCTCAGAACGCTCTGCTGGTGGCAAAACTTAAAAGCCGATGTGACACACTACATTGAGAATTGCTTAATCTGCGCCCAGAACAATCCGGACAGGTATGCAAAGAAGGCTCAACTTAGCCATACGCGCCCCGTTAATGGCCCATGGACTAACCTCCAGATAGACTTCATCGGACCCCTACCCCCTTGCAGAAATAGATATAAGTATGTGTTGGTGGTCATCGACACCTTCACAAAATGGGTGGAAGCTTTTCCATCACGCACCAATACGGCAAAGACCACAGCCAAAATACTAACCCACCACATCTTTACAAGGTGGGGACTCCCCCGTAGTATAGAGTCCGATCAAGGCTCCCATTTTACAGGACGAGTTATGAAAAACGTCCGCACAATTTTCGGAATTACTCAAAAGTTTCATATCGCGTACCACCCCGTCAAGTGGTATCGTCGAACGCATGAATAGGACACTAAAAGCCACCCTTAGGAAAATGGTTCAGCAGAATAACAGCACCTGGGATACAGTTCTCCCATTTGCCTTAATGTTTTTGAGAAACACGGTATCCACGTCCACAGGATACACCCCACACACCCACATGACCGGACGCCCCATGAAAGGAACAAAATATTTATTAGGTTTAGATCTGACCAGCCCCGCAGTGACAGCCACTGGAAGTCTGTCGTCTTCCTGACCAGATTCCTGAGAGCCGTGGTGTGAGAGGCGAGGTTAGGGATAAACTTCCCTAAAAAATTCACCATCCCCAAAAAACGGAGGACCGCCTTCTTGTCTTCTGACGTTCTCATAGCTGTGATGGCAGCTACTTTGTCCGCATCCGGATGCACACCCGATGGAGAGATGTAGTCCCTGAGGAACTTGATATCTGTCTGTCCGAAAGAGCACTTGGCTCTGTTGAGGCGGAGGCCATGCTCATGTATGCGTCTGAAGACGCGCCGGAGGCGATTCACGTGCTCCTGCGGGGTGGTGGACCAGATGCTTATGTCATCGACATAGACGCGAACGCCTTCAATCCCTTCCATCATTTGTTCCATGAATCTATGAAACACTTCTGACGCAGAGATGATCCCAAACGGCATCCTGTTGTAGCAATATCTTCCAAAGGGGGTATTGAACGTGCAGAGTTTCCTGCTAGATTCATCAAGCTGGATTTGCCAGAATCCTTTTGAGGCATCGAGTTTGGTAAAGAGCTTGGCATGAGCCATTTCACATGTGATCTCCTCGCGCTTGGGAATTGGATCGTGCTCCCTCATGATATTGCAACTGAGATCGTTGGGATCAATGCAAATTCTCAATTCGCCGGAAGGCTTTTTTACATATACCATGGAACTAACCCAGTCGGTTGGTTCCGTGACCCTGGAGATCACTCCTTGGTCCTGAAGCTCTGCAGCTGCTGCTTGAGGCCGTCCTTGAGGGGAGCTGGGACCCTGCGAGGTGCGTGCACCACAGGCATGGCGTTTGGCTTTAATAAAATATTGTAGGTGTACGGGAGTATGCGCATGCCCTCGAAGATGACGTGGTACTAGTTGATAATGGTATTGAGTTGCGCTCTGAAGTCAGTGTCCGGAAAGGCAGACGCGTCAGCAGGAGAGAGTGAACCCTCTGAACTAAGTTCAACAGCTTGCATGCCTGCCCGCCAAGCAAGGAGGTTTTCAAGGATCCCACAATTTCAAAGGGAAGGATGGCTTTGCGTGACCGGTGCGTCACTTCAAGTGTAATCTAATAGTTGTCAGGCTGATGGCAGAATGGCTAGTTTGAACCAAAGGCTTTGGAGGTCAGACCGCGCAACAAGATTGGTGGATGTACTGGTGTCCAGGCGGAATCGTATTTGGGACCGGTTGATCAGAAGGGTGGCACACCACTCATCATCCGGATCGATGCTGTGTATCGGCAGAGGCCTGATTCTGTGCTTCGGGGACACCCTGTTTTTTGTTATGATGCATGGTCACCGGCTGTGGAGAGTAAGAGAGCAGAGGGCAGCAGAGGGCAGCAGAGCAGAGCTACTGAGCAGCTGTTCTGGGGAAATTTGCATACGTGCAGTGCGGTCAGCCTAAGTTGAAGGTGAACCTGCGAAGAAGACCCAAGGAGTTTGAGTAAAGGCAAGCAACCAGCAGAGGGCAGCAGAGCAGAGCTACTGAGCAGCTGTTCTGGGGAAATTTGCATACGTGCAGTGCGGTCAGCCTAAGTTGAAGGTGAACCTGCGAAGAAGACCCAAGGAGTTTGAGTAAAGGCAAGCAACCAGCAGAGGGCAGCAGAGGGCAGCAGAGCAGAGCTACTGATCAGCTGTTCTGGGGAAATTTGCATACGTGCAGTGCGGTCAGCCTAAGTTGAAGGTGAACCTGCGAAGAAGACCCAAGGAGTTTGAGTAAAGGCAAGCAACCAGCAGAGGGCAGCAGAGCAGAGCTACTGAGCAGCTGTTCTGGGGAAATTTGCATACGTGCAGTGCGGTCAGCCTAAGTTGAAGGTGAACCTGCGAAGAAGACCCAAGGAGTTTGAGTAAAGGCAAGCAACCAGCAGAGGGCAGCAGAGGGCAGCAGAGCAGAGCTACTGAGCAGCTGTTCTGGGGAAATTTGCATACGTGCAGTGCGGTCAGCCTAAGTTGAAGGTGAACCTGCGAAGAAGACCCAAGGAGTTTGAGTAAAGGCAAGCAACCAGCAGAGGGCAGCAGAGCAGAGCTACTGAGCAGCTGTTCTGGGGAAATTTGCATACGTGCAGTGCGGTCAGCCTAAGTTGAAGGTGAACCTGCGAAGAAGACCCAAGGAGTTTGAGTAAAGGCAAGCAACCAGCAGAGGGCAGCAGAGCAGAGCTACTGAGCAGCTGTTCTGGGGAAATTTGCATACGTGCAGTGCGGTCAGCCTAAGTTGAAGGTGAACCTGCGAAGAAGACCCAAGGAGTTTGAGTAAAGGCAAGCAACCAGCAGAGGGCAGCAGAGCAGAGCTACTGAGCAGCTGTTCTGGGGAAATTTGCATACGTGCAGTGCGGTCAGCCTAAGTTGAAGGTGAACCTGCGAAGAAGACCCAAGGAGTTTGAGTAAAGGCAAGCAACCAGCAGAGGGCAGCAGAGGGCAGCAGAGCAGAGCTACTGAGCAGCTGTTCTGGGGAAATTTGCATACGTGCAGTGCGGTCAGCCTAAGTTGAAGGTGAACCTGCGAAGAAGACCCAAGGAGTTTGAGTAAAGGCAAGCAACCAGCAGAGGGCAGCAGAGCAGAGCTACTGAGCAGCTGTTCTGGGGAAATTTGCATACGTGCAGTGCGGTCAGCCTAAGTTGAAGGTGAACCTGCGAAGAAGACCCAAGGAGTTTGAGTAAAGGCAAGCAACCAGCAGAGGGCAGCAGAGCAGAGCTACTGAGCAGCTGTTCTGGGGAAATTTGCATACGTGCAGTGCGGTCAGCCTAAGTTGAAGGTGAACCTGCGAAGAAGACCCAAGGAGTTTGAGTAAAGGCAAGCAACCAGCAGAGGGCAGCAGAGCAGAGCTACTGAGCAGCTGTTCTGGGGAAATTTGCATACGTGCAGTGCGGTCAGCCTAAGTTGAAGGTGAACCTGCGAAGAAGACCCAAGGAGTTTGAGTAAAGGCAAGCAACCAGCAGAGGGCAGCAGAGCAGAGCTACTGAGCAGCTGTTCTGGGGAAATTTGCATACGTGCAGTGCGGTCAGCCTAAGTTGAAGGTGAACCTGCGAAGAAGACCCAAGGAGTTTGAGTAAAGGCAAGCAACCAGCAGAGGGCAGCAGAGCAGAGCTACTGAGCAGCTGTTCTGGGGAAATTTGCATACGTGCAGTGCGGTCAGCCTAAGTTGAAGGTGAACCTGCGAAGAAGACCCAAGGAGTTTGAGTAAAGGCAAGCAACCAGCAGAGGGCAGCAGAGCAGAGCTACTGAGCAGCTGTTCTGGGGAAATTTGCATACGTGCAGTGCGGTCAGCCTAAGTTGAAGGTGAACCTGCGAAGAAGACCCAAGGAGTTTGAGTAAAGGCAAGCAACCAGCAGAGGGCAGCAGAGCAGAGCTACTGAGCAGCTGTTCTGGGGAAATTTGCATACGTGCAGTGCGGTCAGCCTAAGTTGAAGGTGAACCTGCGAAGAAGACCCAAGGAGTTTGAGTAAAGGCAAGCAACCAGCAGAGGGCAGCAGAGCAGAGCTACTGAGCAGCTGTTCTGGGGAAATTTGCATACGTGCAGTGCGGTCAGCCTAAGTTGAAGGTGAACCTGCGAAGAAGACCCAAGGAGTTTGAGTAAAGGCAAGCAACCAGCAGAGGGCAGCAGAGCAGAGCTACTGAGCAGCTGTTCTGGGGAAATTTGCATACGTGCAGTGCGGTCAGCCTAAGTTGAAGGTGAACCTGCGAAGAAGACCCAAGGAGTTTGAGTAAAGGCAAGCAACCAGCAGAGGGCAGCAGAGCAGAGCTACTGAGCAGCTGTTCTGGGGAAATTTGCATACGTGCAGTGCGGTCAGCCTAAGTTGAAGGTGAACCTGCGAAGAAGACCCAAGGAGTTTGAGTAAAGGCAAGCAACCAGCAGAGGGCAGCAGAGCAGAGCTACTGAGCAGCTGTTCTGGGGAAATTTGCATACGTGCAGTGCGGTCAGCCTAAGTTGAAGGTGAACCTGCGAAGAAGACCCAAGGAGTTTGAGTAAAGGCAAGCAACCAGCAGAGGGCAGCAGAGCAGAGCTACTGAGCAGCTGTTCTGGGGAAATTTGCATACGTGCAGTGCGGTCAGCCTAAGTTGAAGGTGAACCTGCGAAGAAGACCCAAGGAGTTTGAGTAAAGGCAAGCAACCAGCAGAGGGCAGCAGAGCAGAGCTACTGAGCAGCTGTTCTGGGGAAATTTGCATACGTGCAGTGCGGTCAGCCTAAGTTGAAGGTGGTTTGTGGAGGGGCTGTTGGCAAGTGACAGTTAAACCCGAAACACTTTGTGAGTGTTTCCCACCCTACCTCCTCCTCTAACCAACCCCCCCACCCCACGGTGGTTGGGAAGCGGGAGCAGGGGCCTGTCGTGAAGGTGAGTGAGTGCCTTTAAATTTGCTTACCTTTCAGCGGGAGCAGGGTTTGAGGTAATATCAGGTAAGCTCTTCCTTTCTTTTTCTTTTTCTTGTTTTTTTTTAAATCTAGAGGGGATGTCAGGGAAGGCAGTACAATGCTCCTCCTGCAGAATGTTTGAGGTGAGGGACGCCGTCAGTGTCCCTGCTGATTTCATCTGTGGGAAGTGCACCCAACTCCAGCTCCTTAAAAACCGTGTTAGGGACCTGGAGCTTGAGCTGGATGAACTTCGGATCATTCGGGAGGCAGAGGGGGTCATAGATAGGAGCTTCAGGGAAGTAGTTACACCAAAGACTGGAGATAGATGGGTAACTGTAAGAGGGACTGGGAAGAAGCAGTCAGTGCAGGGACCCCCTGCGGTCGTTCCCCTGAGCAACAAGTATACCGTTTTGGATACTTGTGGGGGGGACGACTTACCAGGGGTAAGCCATGGGGTACGGGCCTCTGGCACGGAGTCTGTCCCTGTTGCTCAGAAGGGAAGGGGGGAAAGGAGTAGAACATTAGTAATTGGGGACTCAATAGTCAGGGGCACAGATAGGAGATTTTGTGGGAGCGAGAGAGACTCACGTTTGGTATGTTGCCTCCCAGGTGCAAGGGTACGTGATGTCTCGGATCGTGTTTTCCGGGTCCTTAAGGGGGAGGGGGAGCAGCCCCAAGTCGTAGTCCACATTGGCACTAACGACATAGGTAGGAAAGGGGACAAGGATGTCAGGCAGGCCTTTAGGGAGCTAGGATGGAAGCTCAGAGCGAGAACAAACAGAGTTGTTATCTCTGGGTTGTTGCCCGTGCCACGTGATAGTGAGATGAGGAATAGGGAGAGAGAGCAATTAAACACGTGGCTACAGGGATGGTGCAGGCGGGAGGGATTCAGATTTCTGGATAACTGGGGCTCTTTCTGGGGAAGGTGGGACCTCTATAGACAGGATGGTCTACATCTGAACCTGAGGGGCACCAATATCCTGGGGGGGAGATTTGTTAGTGCTCTTTGGGGGGGTTTAAACTAATTCAGCAGGGGCATGGGAACCTGGATTGTAGTTTTGGGGTGCGAGAGATTGAGAGTAGAGAGGTCAGGAGCACAGTTTTGACTTCGCAGGAGGGCGGCAGTGTTCAGGTCTGTGGTTTGAAGTGTGTCTATTTCAATGCCAGGAGTATACGAAATAAGGTAGGGGAACTGGCAGCATGGGTTGGTACCTGGGACTTCGATGTTGTGGCCATTTCAGAGACATGGATAGAGCAGGGACAGGAATGGTTGTTGCAGGTTCCGGGGTTTAGGTGCTTTAGTAAGGTCAGAGAAGGGGGCAAAAGAGGGGGAGGTGTGGCGCTGCTAGTCAAGGACAGTATTACGGTGGTAGAAAGGATGCAAGATGGGGACTCTTCTTCCGAGGTAGTATGGGCTGAGGTTAGAAACAGGAAAGGAGAGGTCACCCTGTTGGGAGTTTTCTATAGGCCACCTAATAGTTCTAGAGATGTAGAGGAAAGGATGGCGAAGATGATTCTGGAAAAGAGCGAAAGTAACAGGGTAGTTGTTATGGGAGACTTTAACTTTCCTAATATTGACTGGAAAAGATATAGTTCGAGTACATTGGATGGGTCGTTCTTTGTACAATGTGTGCAGGAGGGTTTTCTGACACAATATGTTGACAGGCCAACAAGAGGTGAGGCCACTTTGGATTTGGTTTTGGGTAATGAACCAGGCCAGGTGTTAGATCTGGAGGTAGGTGAACACTTTGGAGACAGTGACCACAATTCGGTGACCTTTACGTTAGTGATGGAAAGGGATAAGTATACCCCGCAGAGCAAGAGTTATAGCTGGGGGAAGGGCAATTATGATGCCATTAGACATGACTTAGGATGTGTTGGTTGGAGAAGTAGGCTGCAAGGGTTGGGCACACTGGATATGTGGAGCTTGTTCAAGGAACAGCTATTGCATGTTCTTGATAAGTACGTACCAGTCAGGCAGGGAGGAAGGGGTCGAGCGAGGGAACCGTGGTTTACCAAAGAAGTGGAATCTCTTGTTAAGAGGAAGAAGGAGGCCTATGTGAAGATGAGGCGTGAAGTTTCAGTTGGGGCGCTTGATAGTTACAAGGAAGCGAGGAAGGATCTAAAGAGAGAGCTGAGACGAGCAAGGAGGGGACATGAGAAGTCTTTGGCAGGTAGGATCAAGGAAAACCCAAAAGCTTTCTATAGGTATGTCAGGAATAAAAGAATGACTAGGGTAAGAGTAGGGCCAGTCAAGGACAGTGGTGGGAAGTTGTGTGTGGAGGCTGAGGAGATAAGCGAGATACTAAATGAATACTTTTCGTCAGTATTCACTCAAGAAAAAGATAATATTGAGGAGGAGAATGCTGAGACCCAGGCTATTAGAATAGATGGCATTGAGGTGCGTAGGGAAGAAGTGTTGGCAATTCTGGACAAGGTGAAAATAGATAAGTCCCCGGGGCCGGATGGGATTTATCCTAGGATTCTCTGGGAAGCCAGGGAAGAGATTGCTGAGCCTTTGGCTTTGATTTTTAGGTCATCATTGGCTACAGGAATAGTGCCAGAGGACTGGAGGATAGCAAATGTGGTCCCTTTGTTCAAGAAGGGGAGTAGAGATAACCCCGGTAACTATAGGCCGGTGAGCCTAACGTCTGTGGTGGGTAAAGTCTTGGAGAGGATTATAAAAGATACGATTTATAATCATCTAGATAGGAATAATATGATTAGGGATAGTCAGCATGGTTTTGTGAAGGGTAGGTCATGCCTCACAAACCTTATCGAGTTCTTTGAGAAGGTGACTGAACAGGTAGACGAGGGTAGAGCAGTTGATGTGGTGTATATGGATTTCAGTAAAGCATTTGATAAGGTTCCCCACGGTCGGCTATTGCAGAAAATACGGAGGCTGGGGATTGAGGGTGATTTAGAGATGTGGATCAGAAATTGGCTAGTTGAAAGAAGACAGAGAGTGGTAGTTGATGGGAAATGTTCAGAATGGAGTTCAGTTACGAGTGGCGTACCACAAGGATCTGTTCTGGGGCCGTTGCTGTTTGTCATTTTTATAAATGACCTAGAGGAGGGCGCAGAAGGATGGGTGAGTAAATTTGCAGACGACACTAAAGTCGGTGGAGTTGTAGACAGTGCGGAAGGATGTTGCAGGTTACAGAGGGACATAGATAAGCTGCAGAGCTGGGCTGAGAGGTGGCAAATGGAGTTTAATGTGGAGAAGTGTGAGGTGATTCACTTTGGAAAGAATAACAGGAATGCGGAATATTTGGCTAATGGTAAAATTCTTGGTAGTGTGGATGAACAGAGGGATCTCGGTGTCCATGTACATAGATCCCTGAAAGTTGCCACCCAGGTTGATAGGGTTGTGAAGAAGGCCTATGGTGTGTTGGCCTTTATTGGTAGAGGGATTGAGTTCCGGAGCCATGAGGTCATGATGCAGCTGTACCAAACTCTAGTACGGCCGCATTTGGAGTATTGCGTACAGTTCTGGTCGCCTCATTATAGGAAGGACGTGGAAGCTTTGGAACGGGTGCAGAGGAGATTTACCAGGATGTTGCCTGGTATGGAGGGAAAATCTTATGAGGAAAGGCTGATGGACTTGAGGTTGTTTTCGTTAGAGAGAAGAAGGTTAAGAGGTGACTTAATAGAGGCATACAAAATGATCAGAGGGTTAGATAGGGTGGACAGCGAGAGCCTTCTCCCGCGGATGGAGGTGGCTAGCACGAGGGGACATAGCCTTAAATTGAGGGGTAATAGATATAGGACAGAGGTCAGAGGTGGGTTTTTTACGCAAAGAGTGGTGAGGCCGTGGAATGCCCTACCTGCAACAGTAGTGAACTCGCCAACATTGAGGGCATTTAAAAATTTATTGGATAAGCATATGGATGATAAGGGCATAGTGTAGGTTAGATGGCCTTTAGTTTTTTTTTCCATATCGGTGCAACATCGAGGGCCGAAGGGCCTGTACTGCGCTGTATCGTTCTATGTTCTATGTTCTATCTTCCTGGCGTCTGAAGCAGATTCCAGGTCTGTGGCTGAAAGGGAAAGCTGGAAGCGTTGTTTGAAGATCTTCCAGTTGGACCCGAGGTTGCCGGTAATGCAGAGCAGAGTTTCTGATTGGCTGTTCCGGGGAGATTTGCATACGTGCAGTGCGGTCAGCGTAAGTTGAAGGTGCACCTGCATCAGTGACCCGAGGAGTTCGACAGAAGGCGAGCATCCAGCAGAGGGCAGCAGAGCAGAGCTTCTGATTGGCTGTTCCGGGGAGATTTGCATACGTGCAGTGCGGTCAGCGGAAGTTGAAGGTGCACCTGCATCAGTGACCCGAGGAGTTCGACAGAAGGCGAGCATCCAGCAGAGGGCAGCAGAGCAGAGCTTCTGATTGGCTGTTCCGGGGAGATTTGCATACGTGCAGTGCGGTCAGCGGAAGTTGAAGGTGCACCTGCATCAGTGACCCTGAGGAGTTCGACAGAAGGCGAGCATCCAGCAGAGGGCAGCAGAGCAGAGCTTCTGATTGGCTGTTCCGGGGAGATTTGCATACGTGCAGTGCGGTCAGCGGAAGTTGAAGGTGCACCTGCATCAGTGACCCGATGAGTTCGACAGAAGGCGAGCATCCAACAGAGGGCAGCAGAGCAGAGCTTCTGATTGGCTGTTCCGGGGAGATTTGCAGACGTGCAGTGCGGTCAGCGGAAGTTGAAGGTGCACCTGCATCAGTGACCCGAGGAGTTCGACAGAAGGCGAGCATCCAGCAGAGGGCAGCAGAGCAGAGCTTCTGATTGGCTGTTCCGGGGAGATTTGCAGACGTGCAGTGCGGTCAGCGGAAGTTGAAGGTGCACCTGCATCAGTGACCCGAGGAGTTCGACAGAAGGCGAGCATCCAGCAGAGGGCAGCAGAGCAGAGCTTCTGATTGGCTGTTCCGGGGAGATTTGCATACGTGCAGTGCGGTCAGCGTAAGTTGAAGGTGCACCTGCATCAGTGACCCGAGGAGTTCGACAGAAGGCGAGCATCCAGCAGAGGGCAGCAGAGCAGAGCTTCTGATTGGCTGTTCCGGGGATATTTGCAGACGTGCAGTGCGGTCAGCGGAAGTTGAAGGTGCACCTGCATCAGTGACCCGAGGAGTTCGACAGAAGGCGAGCATCCAGCAGAGGGCAGCAGAGCAGAGCTTCTGATTGGCTGTTCCGGGGAGATTTGCATACGTGCAGTGCGGTCAGCGTAAGTTGAAGGTGCACCTGCATCAGTGACCCGAGGAGTTTGACAGAAGGCGAGCATCCAGCAGAGGGCAGCAGAGCAGAGCTTCTGATTGGCTGTTCCGGGGAGATTTGCATACGTGCAGTGCGGTCAGTGTAAGTTGAAGGTGCACCTGCATCAGTGACCCGAGGAGTTCGACAGAAGGCGAGCATCCAGCAGAGGGCAGCAGAGCAGAGCTTCTGATTGGCTGTTCCGGGGAGATTTGCAGACGCGCAGTGCGGTCAGCGTAAGTTGAAGGTGCACCTGCATCAGTGACCCGAGGAGTTCGACAGAAGGCGAGCATCCAGCAGAGGGCAGCAGAGCAGAGCTTCTGATTGGCTGTTCCGGGGAGATTTGCAGACGCGCAGTGCGGTCAGCGGAAGTTGAAGGTGCACCTGCATCAGTGACCCGAGGAGTTCGACAGAAGGCGAGCATCCAGCAGAGGGCAGCAGAGCAGAGCTTCTGATTGGCTGTTCCGGGGAGATTTGCATACGTGCAGTGCGGTCAGCGGAAGTTGAAGGTGCACCTGCATCAGTGACCCGAGGAGTTCGACAGAAGGCGAGCATCCAGCAGAGGGCAGCAGAGCAGAGCTTCTGATTGGCTGTTCCGGGGAGATTTGCAGACGTGCAGTGCGGTCAGCGGAAGTTGAAGGTGCACCTGCATCAGTGACCCGAGGAGTTCGACAGAAGGCGAGCATCCAGCAGAGGGCAGCAGAGCAGAGCTTCTGATTGGCTGTTCCGGGGAGATTTGCAGACGTGCAGTGCGGTCAGCGGAAGTTGAAGGTGCACCTGCATCAGTGACCCGAGGAGTTCGACAGAAGGCGAGCATCCAGCAGAGGGCAGCAGAGCAGAGCTTCTGATTGGCTGTTCCGGGGAGATTTGCAGACGTGCAGTGCGGTCAGCGGAAGTTGAAGGTGCACCTGCATCAGTGACCCGAGGAGTTCGACAGAAGGCGAGCATCCAGCAGAGGGCAGCAGAGCAGAGCTTCTGATTGGCTGTTCCGGGGAGATTTGCAGACGTGCAGTGCGGTCAGCGGAAGTTGAAGGTGCACCTGCATCAGTGACCCGAGGAGTTCGACAGAAGGCGAGCATCCAGCAGAGGGCAGCAGAGCAGAGCTTCTGATTGGCTGTTCCGGGGAGATTTGCATACGTGCAGTGCTGGTCAGCGTAAGTTGAAGGTGCACCTGCATCAGTGACCCGAGGAGTTCGACAGAAGGCGAGCATCCAGCAGAGGGCAGCAGAGCAGAGCTTCTGATTGGCTGTTCTGGGGAGATTTGCAGACGTGCAGTGCGGTCAGCGGAAGTTGAAGGTGCACCTGCATCAGTGACCCGAGGAGTTCGACAGAAGGCGAGCATCCAGCAGAGGGCAGCAGAGCAGAGCTTCTGATTGGCTGTTCCGGGGAGATTTGCATACGTGCAGTGCGGTCAGCGTAAGTTGAAGGTGCACCTGCATCAGTGACCCGAGGAGTTTGACAGAAGGCGAGCATCCAGCAGAGGGCAGCAGAGCAGAGCTTCTGATTGGCTGTTCCGGGGAGATTTGCATACGTGCAGTGCGGTCAGTGTAAGTTGAAGGTGCACCTGCATCAGTGACCCGAGGAGTTCGACAGAAGGCGAGCATCCAGCAGAGGGCAGCAGAGCAGAGCTTCTGATTGGCTGTTCCGGGGAGATTTGCAGACGTGCAGTGCGGTCAGCGGAAGTTGAAGGTGCACCTGCATCAGTGACCCGAGGAGTTCGACAGAAGGCGAGCATCCAGCAGAGGGCAGCAGAGCAGAGCTTCTGATTGGCTGTTCCGGGGAGATTTGCAGACGTGCAGTGCGGTCAGCGGAATTTGAAGGTGCACCTGCATCAGTGACCCGAGGAGTTCGACAGAAGGCGAGCATCCAGCAGAGGGCAGCAGAGCAGAGCTTCTGATTGGCTGTTCCGGGGAGATTTGCAGACGTGCAGTGCGGTCAGCGGAAGTTGATGGTGCACCTGCATCAGTGACCCGAGGAGTTCGACAGAAGGCGAGCATCCAGCAGAGGGCAGCAGAGCAGAGCTTCTGATTGGCTGTTCCGGGGAGATTTGCAGACGTGCAGTGCGGTCAGCGGAAGTTGAAGGTGCACCTGCATCAGTGACCCGAGGAGTTCGACAGAAGGCGAGCATCCAGCAGAGGGCAGCAGAGCAGAGCTTCTGATTGGCTGTTCCGGGGAGATTTGCAGACGTGCAGTGCGGTCAGCGGAAGTTGAAGGTGCACCTGCATCAGTGACCCGAGGAGTTCGACAGAAGGCGAGCATCCAGCAGAGGGCAGCAGAGCAGAGCTTCTGATTGGCTGTTCCGGGGAGATTTGCAGACGTGCAGTGCGGTCAGCGGAAGTTGAAGGTGCACCTGCATCAGTGACCCGAGGAGTTCGACAGAAGGCGAGCATCCAGCAGAGGGCAGCAGAGCAGAGCTTCTGATTGGCTGTTCTGGGGAGATTTGCAGACGTGCAGTGCGGTCAGCGGAAGTTGAAGGTGCACCTGCATCAGTGACCCGTGGAGTTCGACAGAAGGCGAGCATCCAGCAGAGGGCAGCAGAGCAGAGCTTCTGATTGGCTGTTCCGGGGAGATTTGCATACGTGCAGTGCGGTCAGCGGAAGTTGAAGGTGCACCTGCATCAGTGACCCGATGAGTTCGTCAGAAGGCGAGCATCCAGCAGAGGGCAGCAGAGCAGAGCTTCTGATTGGCTGTTCCGGGGAGATTTGCAGACGTGCAGTGCGGTCAGCGGAAGTTGAAGGTGCACCTGCATCAGTGACCCGAGGAGTTCGACAGAAGGCGAGCATCCAGCAGAGGGCAGCAGAGCAGAGCTTCTGATTGGCTGTTCCGGGGAGATTTGCAGACGTGCAGTGCGGTCAGCGGAAGTTGAAGGTGCACCTGCATCAGTGACCCGAGGAGTTCGACAGAAGGCGAGCATCCAGCAGAGGGCAGCAGAGCAGAGCTTCTGATTGGCTGTTCCGGGGAGATTTGCAGACGTGCAGTGCTGTCAGCGGAAGTTGAAGGTGCACCTGCATCAGTGACCCGAGGAGTTCGACAGAAGGCGATCATCCAGCAGAGGGCAGCAGAGCAGAGCTTCTGATTGGCTGTTCCGGGGAGATTTGCAGACGTGCAGTGCGGTCAGCGGAAGTTGAAGGTGCACCTGCATCAGTGACCCGAGGAGTTCGACAGAAGGCGAGCATCCAGCAGAGGGCAGCAGAGCAGAGCTTCTGATTGGCTGTTCCGGGGAGATTTGCAGACGTGCAGTGCGGTCAGCGGAAGTTGAAGGTGCACCTGCATCAGTGACCCGAGGAGTTCGACAGAAGGCGAGCATCCAGCAGAGGGCAGCAGAGCAGAGCTTCTGATTGGCTGTTCTGGGGAGATTTGCAGACGTGCAGTGCAGTCAGCGGAAGTTGAAGGTGCACCTGCATCAGTGACCCGAGGAGTTCGACAGAAGGCGAGCATCCAGCAGAGGGCAGCAGAGCAGAGCTTCTGATTGGCTGTTCCGGGGATATTTGCAGACGTGCAGTGCGGTCAGCGGAAGTTGAAGGTGCACCTGCATCAGTGACCCGAGGAGTTCGACAGAAGGCGAGCATCCAGCAGAGGGCAGCAGAGCAGAGCTTCTGATTGGCTGTTCCGGGGAGATTTGCAGACGTGCAGTGCGGTCAGCGGAAGTTGAAGGTGCACCTGCATCAGTGACCCGAGGAGTTCGACAGAAGGCGAGCATCCAGCAGAGGGCAGCAGAGCAGAGCTTCTGATTGGCTGTTCTGGGGAGATTTGCAGACGTGCAGTGCGGTCAGCGGAAGTTGAATGGTGCACCTGCATCAGTGACCCGAGGAGTTCGACAGAAGGCGAGCATCCAGCAGAGGGCAGCAGAGCAGAGCTTCTGATTGGCTGTTCCGGGGAGATTTGCAGACGTGCAGTGCGGTCAGCGGAAGTTGAAGGTGCACCTGCATCAGTGACCCGAGGAGTTCGACAGAAGGCGAGCATCCAGCAGAGGGCAGCAGAGCAGAGCTTCTGATTGGCTGTTCCGGGGAGATTTGCAGACGTGCAGTGCAGTCAGCGGAAGTTGAAGGTGCACCTGCATCAGTGACCCGAGGAGTTCGACAGAAGGCGAGCATCCAGCAGAGGGCAGCAGAGCAGAGCTTCTGATTGGCTGTTCCGGGGAGATTTGCAGACGTGCAGTGCGGTCAGCGGAAGTTGAAGGTGCACCTGCATCAGTGACCCGAGGAGTTCGACAGAAGGCGAGCATCCAGCAGAGGGCAGCAGAGCAGAGCTTCTGATTGGCTGTTCCGGGGAGATTTGCAGACGTGCAGTGCGGTCAGCGGAAGTTGAAGGTGCACCTGCATCAGTGACCCGAGGAGTTCGACAGAAGGCGAGCATCCAGCAGAGGGCAGCAGAGCAGAGCTTCTGATTGGCTGTTCCGGGGAGATTTGCATACGTGCAGTGCGGTCAGCGGAAGTTGAAGGTGCACCTGCATCAGTGACCCGAGGAGTTCGACAGAAGGCGAGCATCCAGCAGAGGGCAGCAGAGCAGAGCTTCTGATTGGCTGTTCCGGGGAGATTTGCAGACGTGCAGTGCGGTCAGCGGAAGTTGAAGGTGCACCTGCATCAGTGACCCGAGGAGTTCGACAGAAGGCGAGCATCCAGCAGAGGGCAGCAGAGCAGAGCTTCTGATTGGCTGTTCCGGGGAGATTTGCAGACGTGCAGTGCGGTCAGCGGAAGTTGAAGGTGCACCTGCATCAGTGACCCGAGGAGTTCGACAGAAGGCGAGCATCCAGCAGAGGGCAGCAGAGCAGAGCTTCTGATTGGCTGTTCCGGGGAGATTTGCAGACGTGCAGTGCGGTCAGCGGAAGTTGAAGGTGCACCTGCATCAGTGACCCGAGGAGTTCGACAGAAGGCGAGCATCCAGCAGAGGGCAGCAGAGCAGAGCTTCTGATTGGCTGTTCCGGGGAGATTTGCAGACGTGCAGTGCGGTCAGCGGAAGTTGAAGGTGCACCTGCATCAGTGACCCGAGGAGTTCGACAGAAGGCGAGCATCCAGCAGAGGGCAGCAGAGCAGAGCTTCTGATTGGCTGTTCCGGGGAGATTTGCAGACGTGCAGTGCGGTCAGCGGAAGTTGAAGGTGCACCTGCATCAGTGACCCGAGGAGTTCGACAGAAGGCGAGCATCCAGCAGAGGGCAGCAGAGCAGAGCTTCTGATTGGCTGTTCCGGGGAGATTTGCAGACGTGCAGTGCGGTCAGCGGAAGTTGAAGGTGCACCTGCATCAGTGACCCGAGGAGTTCGACGGAAGGCGAGCATCCAGCAGAGGGCAGCAGAGCAGAGCTTCTGATTGGCTGTTCCGGGGAGATTTGCAGACGTGCAGTGCGGTCAGCATAAGTTGAAGGTGCACCTGCATCAGTGACCCGAGGAGTTCGACAGAAGGCAGGCATCCAGCAGAGGGCAGCAGAGCAGAGCTTCTGATTGGCTGTTCCGGGGAGATTTGCATATGTGCAGTGCGGTCGGCAGAAGTTGAAGGTGCACCTGCTTCAGTGACCCGAGAAGTTCGACAGAAGGCAGGCATCCAGCAGAGGGGAGCAGAGCTTCTGATTGGCTGTTCCGGGGAGATTTGCATACGTGCAGTGCGGTCAGCGTAAGTTGAAGGTGCACCTGCATCAGTGACCCGAGGAGTTCGACAGAAGGCGAGCATCCAGCAGAGGGCAGCAGAGCAGAGCTTCTGATTGGCTGTTCCGGGGAGATTTGCATACGTGCAGTGCGGTCAGCGTAAGTTGAAGGTGCACC